>NW_026543125.1:0-52916 GCF_028750875.1 Macrosteles quadrilineatus | reverse complement strand
GTTTGTACAAGGGTGTACAAGTTTTACAAGGTTGTACAAGTGTGTACAAGGTTGTACAAGTTGTGTACAAGGTTATACATGTGTGTACAAGGGTGTACAAGTGTGTACAAGGTTTGTACAAGTGTGTACAAGCTTGTACAAGTGTGTACAAGGGTGTACAAGTGTAGTACAAGGTTGTACCAGTTTTTACAAGGTTGTACAAGTGTGTACAAGGCGGTAAAATCGTGTACAAGGATGTACAAGTTTGTACAAGTTTGTACAAGGTTGTACAACGTGTACAAGGATGTACAAGTTTGTACAAAGGTGTACAAGTGTGTACGATAAGTAAAAGTGTGTACAAGGGTGTACAAGGTTGTACAAGTGTGTACAAGATTGTACAATTGTGTACAAGGCTGTACAAGTGTGTACAAGGTTGTACAATTGTGTACAAGGCTGTACAAGTGTGTACAAGATTGTACAAGTGTGTACAAAGTTGTACAAGTGTGTACAAGGATGTACAAGTTTGTACAAGGATGTACAAGTGTGTACGATGTGTAAAAGTTTGTACAAGGGTGTACAAGGTTGTACAAGTGTGTACAAGGTTGTACAATTGTGTAAAAGGCTGTACAAGTGTGTACAAGGTTTTACAATTTTGTACATGGCTGTACAAGTGTGTACAAGGTTGTACAAGTGTGTACAAGGCTGTACAATTGTGTACAAGGTTTGTACAAGTGTGTACAAGGTTGTACAAGTGTGTACAAGGTTGTACAATTGTGTACAAGGCTGTACAAGTGTGTACAAGGTTGTAAAAGTGTGTACAAGGTTGTACAAGTGTGTACAAGGTTGTACAAGTGTGTACAAGGTTGTACAAGTGTGTACAAGGTTGTACAGTGTGTACAAGGTTGTACAATTGTGTATCAGGTTGTACAAGTGTGTACAAGGTTGTACAAGTGTGTACAAGGGTGTACTATCGTGTACAAGGATGTACAAGTTTGTACAAGTTTGTACAAGTTTGTACAAGTTTGTACAAGGTTGTACAAGTGTGTACAAGGATGTATAAGTTTGTACAAGGGTGCACAAGTGTGTACAAGGGTGTACAATCTTGTACAAGCTTGTACAAGTGTGTACAAGGGTGTACAGGTTTGTACAAGGTTGTACAAGGTTGTACAAGTGTGTACAAGGGTGTACAAATGTGTACAAGGATGTAAAAGTTTGTACAAGTGTGTACAAGTTTGTACAAGGTTGTACAAGTGTGTACAAGGTTTTACAATTGTGTACAAGGTTGTACAAGTGTGTACAAGGTTGTACAAGTGTGTACAAGGTTGTACAAGTGTGTACAACTTGTACAAGTGTGTACAAGGTTGTACAAGTGTGTGTACAAGGTTGTACAAGTTTGTACAAGGTTGTACAAGTGTGTACAAGTTTGTACAAGTGTGTACAAGTTTGTACAAGGTTGTACAAATGTGTACAAGGGTGTACAAAAGTGTACAAGGGTGCACAAGTTTGAACAAAGGTGTACAAGTGTGTACAAGCTTGTACAAGTGTGTACAAGCTTGTACAAGTGTGTATAAGGGTGTACAGGTTTGTACAAGGTTGTACAAGTGTGTACAAGGGTGTTCAAGTGTGTACAAGGTTGTACAAGTGTGTACAAGCTTGTACAAGTGTGTACAAGGGTGTACAAGTGTGTACAAGGTTGTACAAGTTTTTACATGGTTGTACAAGTGTGTACAAGGTTGTACAAGTGTGTACAAGGTTGTACAAGTGTGTTCAAGGTTGTACAAGTGTGTACAAGGTTGTACAAGTGTGTACAAGGTTGTACAAGTGTGTACAAGGTTGTACAAGTGTGTACAAGGTTGTACAAGTGTGTACAAGGTTGTACAAGTGTGTACAAGGTTGTACAAGTGTGTACAAGGTTGTACAAGTGTGTACAAGGGGTGTACAAGTGTGTACAAGGTTGTACAAGTTTTTACAAGGTTGTACAAGTGTGTACAAGGGTGTAAAATCGTGTACAAGGATGTACAAGTTTGTACAAGTTTGTACAAGGTTGTACAAGTGTGTACAAGGATGTACAAGTTTGTACAAGGGTGTACAAGTGTGTACGATAAGTAAAAGTGTGTACAAGGGTGTACAAGGTTGTACAAGTGTGTACAAGGTTGTACAATTGTGTACAAGGCTGTACAACTGTGTACAAGGTTGTACAATTGTGTACAAGGATGTACAAGTGTGTACAAGGTTGTACAAGTGTGTACAAGGTTGTACAAGTGTGTACAAGGATGTACAAGTTTGTACAAGTGTGTACAAGTGTGTACGATGTGTAAAAGTTTGTACAAGGGTGTACAAGGTTGTACAAGTGTGTACAAGGTTGTACAATTGTGTACAAGGCTGTACAATTTTGTACAAGGCTGTACAAGTGTGTACAAGGCTGTAGAAGTGTGTACAAGGTTGTACAATTGTGTACAAGGCTGTACAATTGTGTACAAGGTTGTACAAGTGTGTACAAGGTTGTACAAGTGTGTACAAGGTTGTACAAGTGTGTACAAGGTTGTACAATTGGTACAAGGCTGTACAATTGTGTACAAGTTTGTACAAGTTTGTACAAGTTTGTACAAGGTTGTACAAGTGTGTACAAGGGATGTACAAGTTTGTACAAGGGTGCACAAGTGTGTACAAGGGTGTACAATCGTGTACAAGGTTGTACAAGTGTGTACAAGGTTGTACAAGTGTGTACAACTTGTACAAGTGTGTACAAGGTTGTACAAGTGTGTACAAGGTTGTACAAGTTTGTACAAGGTTGTACAAGTGTGTACAAGTTTGTACAAGTGTGTACAAGTTTGTACAAGGTTGTACAAATGTGTACAAGGGTGTACAAAAGTGTACAAGGGTGCACAAGTTTGAACAAAGGTGTACAAGTGTGTACAAGCTTGTACAAGTGTGTACAAGCTTGTACAAGTGTGTATAAGGGTGTACAGGTTTGTACAAGGTTGTACAAGTGTGTACAAGGGTGTACAAGTGTGTACAAGGTTGTACAAGTGTGTACAAGCTTGTACAAGTGTGTACAAGGGTGTACAAGTGTGTACAAGGTTGTACAAGTTTTTACATGGTTGTACAAGTGTGTACAAGTGTGTACAAGGTTGTACAAGGGTGTACAAGGTTGTACAAGTGTGTACAAGGTTGTACAAGTGTGTACAAGGTTGTACAAGTGTGTACAAGGTTGTACAAGTGTGTACAAGGTTGTACAAGTGTGTACAAGGTTGTACAAGTGTGTACAAGGTTGTACAAGTGTGTACAAGGTTGTACAAGTGTGTACAAGGTTGTACAAGTGTGTACAAGGGTGTACAAGTGTGTACAAGGTTGTACAAGTTTTTACAAGGTTGTACAAGTGTGTACAAGGTTGTACAAGTTGTGTACAAGGTTATACATGTGTGTACAAGGGTGTACAAGTGTGTACAAGGTTGTACAAGTGTGTACAAGCTTGTACAAGTGTGTACAAGGGTGTACAAGTGTGTACAAGGTTGTACAAGTTTTTACAAGGTTGTACAAGTGTGTACAAGGCGGTAAAATCGTGTACAAGGATGTACAAGTTTGTACAAGTTTGTACAAGGTTGTACAACGTGTACAAGGATGTACAAGTTTGTACAAAGGTGTACAAGTGTGTACGATAAGTAAAGTGTGTACAAGGGTGTACAAGGTTGTACAAGTGTGTACAAGATTGTACAATTGTGTACAAGGCTGTACAAGTGTGTACAAGGTTGTACAATTGTGTACAAGGCTGTACAAGTGTGTACAAGATTGTACAAGTGTGTACAAAGTTGTACAAGTGTGTACAAGGATGTACAAGTTTGTACAAGGATGTACAAGTGTGTACGATGTGTAAAAGTTTGTACAAGGGTGTACAAGGTTGTACAAGTGTGTACAAGGTTGTACAATTGTGTAAAAAGGCTGTACAAGTGTGTACAAGGTTTTACAATTTTGTACATGGCTGTACAAGTGTGTACAAGGTTGTACAAGTGTGTACAAGGCTGTACAATTGTGTACAAGGTTGTACAAGTGTGTACAAGGTTGTACAAGTGTGTACAAGGTTGTACAATTGTGTACAAGGCTGTACAAGTGTGTACAAGGTTGTAAAAGTGTGTACAAGGTTGTACAAGTGTGTACAAGGTTGTACAAGTGTGTACAAGGTTGTACAAGTGTGTACAAGGTTGTACAAGTGTGTACAAGGTTGTACAATTGTGTATCAGGTTGTACAAGTGTGTACAAGGTTGTACAAGTGTGTACAAGGGTGTACTATCGTGTACAAGGATGTACAAGTTTGTACAAGTTTGTACAAGTTTGTACAAGTTTGTACAAGGTTGTACAAGTGTGTACAAGGATGTATAAGTTTGTACAAGGGTGCACAAGTGTGTACAAGGGTGTACAATCTTGTACAAGCTGTACAAGTGTGTACAAGGGTGTACAGGTTTGTACAAGGTTGTACAAGGTTGTACAAGTGTGTACAAGGGTGTACAAATGTGTACAAGGATGTAAAAGTTTGTACAAGTGTGTACAAGTTTGTACAAGGTTGTACAAGTGTGTACAAGGTTTTACAATTGTGTACAAGGTTGTACAAGTGTGTACAAGGTTGTACAAGTGTGTACAAGGTTGTACAAGTGTGTACAACTTGTACAAGTGTGTACAAGGTTGTACAAGTGTGTACAAGGTTGTACAAGTTTGTACAAGGTTGTACAAGTGTGTACAAGTTTGTACAAGTGTGTACAAGTTTGTACAAGGTTGTACAAATGTGTACAAGGGTGTACAAAAGTGTACAAGGGTGCACAAGTTTGAACAAAGGTGTACAAGTGTGTACAAGCTTGTACAAGTGTGTACAAGCTTGTACAAGTGTGTATAAGGGTGTACAGGTTTGTACAAGGTTGTACAAGTGTGTACAAGGGTGTTCAAGTGTGTACAAGGTTGTACAAGTGTGTACAAGCTTGTACAAGTGTGTACAAGGGTGTACAAGTGTGTACAAGGTTGTACAAGTTTTTACATGGTTGTACAAGTGTGTACAAGGTTGTACAAGTGTGTACAAGGTTGTACAAGTGTGTTCAAGGTTGTACAAGTGTGTACAAGGTTGTACAAGTGTGTACAAGGTTGTACAAGTGTGTACAAGGTTGTACAAGTGTGTACAAGGTTGTACAAGTGTGTACAAGGTTGTACAAGTGTGTACAAGGTTGTACAAGTGTGTACAAGGTTGTACAAGTGTGTACAAGGTTGTACAAGTGTGTACAAGGGTGTACAAGTGTGTACAAGGTTGTACAAGTTTTTACAAGGTTGTACAAGTGTGTACAAGGGTGTAAAATCGTGTACAAGGATGTACAAGTTTGTACAAGTTTGTACAAGGTTGTACAAGTGTGTACAAGGATGTACAAGTTTGTACAAGGGTGTACAAGTGTGTACGATAAGTAAAAGTGTGTACAAGGGTTGTACAAGGTTGTACAAGTGTGTACAAGGTTGTACAATTGTGTACAAGGCTGTACAACTGTGTACAAGGTTGTACAATTGTGTACAAGGATGTACAAGTGTGTACAAGGTTGTACAAGTGTGTACAAGGTTGTACAAGTGTGTACAAGGATGTACAAGTTTGTACAAGTGTGTACAAGTGTGTACGATGTGTAAAAGTTTGTACAAGGGTGTACAAGGTTGTACAAGTGTGTACAAGGTTGTACAATTGTGTACAAGGCTGTACAATTTTGTACAAGGCTGTACAAGTGTGTACAAGGCTGTAGAAGTGTGTACAAGGTTGTACAATTGTGTACAAGGCTGTACAATTGTGTACAAGGTTGTACAAGTGTGTACAAGGTTGTACAAGTGTGTACAAGGTTGTACAAGTGTGTACAAGGTTGTACAATTGTGTACAAGGCTGTACAATTGTGTACAAGTTTGTACAAGTTTGTACAAGTTTGTACAAGGTTGTACAAGTGTGTACAAGGATGTACAAGTTTGTACAAGGGTGCACAAGTGTGTACAAGGGTGTACAATCGTGTACAAGCTTGTACAAGTGTGTACAAGGGTGTACAGGTTTGTACAAGGTTGTACAAGGTTGTACAAGTGTGTACAAGGGTGTACAAATGTGTACAAGGATGTAAAAGTTTGTACAAGTGTGTACAAGTTGTACAAGGTTGTACAAGTGTGTACAAGGTTTTACAATTGTGTACAAGGTTGTACAAGTGTGTACAAGGTTGTACAAGTGTGTACAAGGTTGTACAAGTGTGTACAACTTGTACAAGTGTGTACAAGGTTGTACAAGTGTGTACAAGGTTGTACAAGTTTGTACAAGGTTGTACAAGTGTGTACAAGTTTGTACAAGTGTGTACAAGTTTGTACAAGGTTGTACAAATGTGTACAAGGGTGTACAAAAGTGTACAAGGGTGCACAAGTTTGAACAAAGGTGTACAAGTGTGTACAAGCTTGTACAAGTGTGTACAAGCTTGTACAAGTGTGTATAAGGGTGTACAGGTTTGTACAAGGTTGTACAAGTGTGTACAAGGGTGTACAAGTGTGTACAAGGTTGTAACAAGTGTGTACAAGCTTGTACAAGTGTGTACAAGGGTGTACAAGTGTGTACAAGGTTGTACAAGTTTTTACATGGTTGTACAAGTGTGTACAAGTGTGTACAAGGTTGTACAAGTGTGTACAAGGTTGTACAAGTGTGTACAAGGTTGTACAAGTGTGTACAAGGTTGTACAAGTGTGTACAAGGTTGTACAAGTGTGTACAAGGTTGTACAAGTGTGTACAAGGTTGTACAAGTGTGTACAAGGTTGTACAAGTGTGTACAAGGTTGTACAAGTGTGTACAAGGGTGTACAAGTGTGTACAAGGTTGTACAAGTTTTTACAAGGTTGTACAAGTGTGTACAAGGGTGTAAAATCGTTGAACAAGGATGTACAAGTTTGTACAAGTTTGTACAAGGTTGTACAAGTGTGTACAAGGATGTACAAGTTTGTACAAGGGTGTACAAGTGTGTACGATAAGTAAAAGTGTGTACAAGGGTGTACAAGGTTGTACAAGTGTGTACAAGGTTGTACAATTGTGTACAAGGCTGTACAACTGTGTACAAGGTTGTACAATTGTTGTACAAGGATGTACAAGTGTGTACAAGGTTGTACAAGTGTGTACAAGGTTGTACAAGTGTGTAAAAGTTTGTACAAGTGTGTACAAGTGTGTACGATGTGTAAAAGTTTGTACAAGGGTGTACAAGGTTGTACAAGTGTGTACAAGGTTGCACAATTGCGTACAAGGCTGTACAATTTTGTACAAGGCTGTACAAGTGTGTACAAGGCTGTACAAGTGTGTACAAGGTTGTACAATTGTGTACAAGGCTGTACAATTGTGTACAAGGTTGTACAAGTGTGTACAAGGTTGTACAATTGTGTACAAGGATGTACAAGTGTGTACAAGGTTGTACAAGTGTGTACGATAAGTAAAAGTGTGTACAAGGGTGTACAAGGTTGTACAAGTGTGTACAAGGTTGTACAATTGTGTACAAGGCTGTACAACTGTGTACAAGGTTGTACAATTGTGTACAAGGATGTACAAGTGTGTACAAGGTTGTACAAGTGTGTACAAGGTTGTACAAGTGTGTACAAGGATGTACAAGTTTGTACAAGTGTGTACAAGTGTGTACGATGTGTAAAAGTTTGTACAAGGGTGTACAAGGTTGTACAAGTGTGTACAAGGTTGTACAATTGTGTACAAGGCTGTACAATTTTGTACAAGGCTGTACAAGTGTGTACAAGGCTGTAGAAGTGTGTACAAGGTTGTACAATTGTGTACAAGGCTGTACAATTGTGTACAAGGTTGTACAAGTGTGTACAAGGTTGTACAAGTGTGTACAAGGTTGTACAAGTGTGTACAAGGTTGTACAATTGTGTACAAGGCTGTACAATTGTGTACAAGTTTGTACAAGTTTGTACAAGTTTGTACAAGGTTGTACAAGTGTGTACAAGGATGTACAAGTTTGTACAAGGGTGCACAAGTGTGTACAAGGGTGTACAATCGTGTACAAGCTTGTACAAGTGTGTACAAGGGTGTACAGGTTTGTACAAGGTTGTACAAGGTTGTACAAGTGTGTACAAGGGTGTACAAATGTGTACAAGGATGTAAAGTTTGTACAAGTGTGTACAAGTTTGTACAAGGTTGTACAAGTGTGTACAAGGTTTTACAATTGTGTACAAGGTTGTACAAGTGTGTACAAGGTTGTACAAGTGTGTACAAGGTTGTACAAGTGTGTACAACTTGTACAAGTGTGTACAAGGTTGTACAAGTGTGTACAAGGTTGTACAAGTTTGTACAAGGTTGTACAAGTGTGTACAAGTTTGTACAAGTGTGTACAAGTTTGTACAAGGTTGTACAAATGTGTACAAGGGTGTACAAAAGTGTACAAGGGTGCACAAGTTTGAACAAAGGTGTACAAGTGTGTACAAGCTTGTACAAGTGTGTACAAGCTTGTACAAGTGTGTATAAGGGTGTACAGGTTTGTACAAGGTTGTACAAGTGTGTACAAGGGTGTACAAGTGTGTACAAGGTTGTACAAGTGTGTACAAGCTTGTACAAGTGTGTACAAGGGTGTACAAGTGTGTACAAGGTTGTACAAGTTTTTACATGGTTGTACAAGTGTGTACAAGTGTGTACAAGGTTGTACAAGTGTGTACAAGGTTGTACAAGTGTGTACAAGGTTGTACAAGTGTGTACAAGGTTGTACAAGTGTGTACAAGGTTGTACAAGTGTGTACAAGGTTGTACAAGTGTGTACAAGGTTGTACAAGTGTGTACAAGGTTGTACAAGTGTGTACAAGGTTGTACAAGTGTGTACAAGGGTGTACAAGTGTGTACAAGGTTGTACAAGTTTTTACAAGGTTGTACAAGTGTGTACAAGGTTGTACAAGTTGTGTACAAGGTTATACATGTGTGTACAAGGGTGTACAAGTGTGTACAAGGTTGTACAAGTGTGTACAAGCTTGTACAAGTGTGTACAAGGGTGTACAAGTGTGTACAAGGTTGTACAAGTTTTTACAAGGTTGTACAAGTGTGTACAAGGCGGTAAAATCGTGTACAAGGATGTACAAGTTTGTACAAGTTTGTACAAGGTTGTACAACGTGTACAAGGATGTACAAGTTTGTACAAAGGTGTACAAGTGTGTACGATAAGTAAAAGTGTGTACAAGGTTGTACAAGGTTGTACAAGTGTGTACAAGATTGTACAATTGTGTACAAGGCTGTACAAGTGTGTACAAGGTTGTACAATTGTGTACAAGGCTGTACAAGTGTGTACAAGATTGTACAAGTGTGTACAAAGTTGTACAAGTGTGTACAAGGATGTACAAGTTTGTACAAGGATGTACAAGTGTGTACGATGTGTAAAAGTTTGTACAAGGGTGTACAAGGTTGTACAAGTGTGTACAAGGTTGTACAATTGTGTAAAAGGCTGTACAAGTGTGTACAAGGTTTTACAATTTTGTACATGGCTGTACAAGTGTGTACAAGGTTGTACAAGTGTGTACAAGGCTGTACAATTGTGTACAAGGTTGTACAAGTGTGTACAAGGTTGTACAAGTGTGTACAAGGTTGTACAATTGTGTACAAGGCTGTACAAGTGTGTACAAGGTTGTAAAAGTGTGTACAAGGTTGTACAAGTGTGTACAAGGTTGTACAAGTGTGTACAAGGTTGTACAAGTGTGTACAAGGTTGTACAAGTGTGTACAAGGTTGTACAATTGTGTATCAGGTTGTACAAGTGTGTACAAGGTTGTACAAGTGTGTACAAGGGTGTACTATCGTGTACAAGGATGTACAAGTTTG
This sequence comes from Macrosteles quadrilineatus, assembly GCF_028750875.1. Classification (NCBI taxonomy): domain Eukaryota; kingdom Metazoa; phylum Arthropoda; class Insecta; order Hemiptera; family Cicadellidae; genus Macrosteles; species Macrosteles quadrilineatus. Next base: position 43,105 of record NW_026543125.1, on the reverse strand, counting down.
TACAAGTTTGTACAAGTTTGTACAAGTTTGTACAAGGTTGTACAAGTGTGTACAAGGATGTATAAGTTTGTACAAGGGTGCACAAGTGTGTACAAGGGTGTACAATCTTGTACAAGCTTGTACAAGTGTGTACAAGGGTGTACAGGTTTGTACAAGGTTGTACAAGGTTGTACAAGTGTGTACAAGGGTGTACAAATGTGTACAAGGATGTAAAAGTTTGTACAAGTGTGTACAAGTTTGTACAAGGTTGTACAAGTGTGTACAAGGTTTTACAATTGTGTACAAGGTTGTACAAGTGTGTACAAGGTTGTACAAGTGTGTACAAGGTTGTACAAGTGTGTACAACTTGTACAAGTGTGTACAAGGTTGTACAAGTGTGTACAAGGTTGTACAAGTTTGTACAAGGTTGTACAAGTGTGTACAAGTTTGTACAAGTGTGTACAAGTTTGTACAAGGTTGTACAAATGTGTACAAGGGTGTACAAAAGTGTACAAGGGTGCACAAGTTGAACAAAGGTGTACAAGTGTGTACAAGCTTGTACAAGTGTGTACAAGCTTGTACAAGTGTGTATAAGGGTGTACAGGTTTGTACAAGGTTGTACAAGTGTGTACAAGGGTGTTCAAGTGTGTACAAGGTTGTACAAGTGTGTACAAGCTTGTACAAGTGTGTACAAGGGTGTACAAGTGTGTACAAGGTTGTACAAGTTTTTACATGGTTGTACAAGTGTGTACAAGGTTGTACAAGTGTGTACAAGGTTGTACAAGTGTGTTCAAGGTTGTACAAGTGTGTACAAGGTTGTACAAGTGTGTACAAGGTTGTACAAGTGTGTACAAGGTTGTACAAGTGTGTACAAGGTTGTACAAGTGTGTACAAGGTTGTACAAGTGTGTACAAGGTTGTACAAGTGTGTACAAGGTTGTACAAGTGTGTACAAGGGTGTACAAGTGTGTACAAGGTTGTACAAGTTTTTACAAGGTTGTACAAGTGTGTACAAGGGTGTAAAATCGTGTACAAGGATGTACAAGTTTGTACAAGTTTGTACAAGGTTGTACAAGTGTGTACAAGGATGTACAAGTTTGTACAAGGGTGTACAAGTGTGTACGATAAGTAAAAGTGTGTACAAGGGTGTACAAGGTTGTACAAGTGTGTACAAGGTTGTACAATTGTGTACAAGGCTGTACAACTGTGTACAAGGTTGTACAATTGTGTACAAGGATGTACAAGTGTGTACAAGGTTGTACAAGTGTGTACAAGGTTGTACAAGTGTGTACAAGGATGTACAAGTTTGTACAAGTGTGTACAAGTGTGTACGATGTGTAAAAGTTTGTACAAGGGTGTACAAGGTTGTACAAGTGTGTACAAGGTTGTACAATTGTGTACAAGGCTGTACAATTTTGTACAAGGCTGTACAAGTGTGTACAAGGCTTTAGAAGTGTGTACAAGGTTGTACAATTGTGTACAAGGCTGTACAATTGTGTACAAGGTTGTACAAGTGTGTACAAGGTTGTACAAGTGTGTACAAGGTTGTACAAGTGTGTACAAGGTTGTACAATTGTGTACAAGGCTGTACAATTGTGTACAAGTTTGTACAAGTTTGTACAAGTTTGTACAAGTTGTACAAGTGTGTACAAGGATGTACAAGTTTGTACAAGGGTGCACAAGTGTGTACAAGGGTGTACAATCGTGTACAAGCTTGTACAAGTGTGTACAAGGGTGTACAGGTTTGTACAAGGTTGTACAAGGTTGTACAAGTGTGTACAAGGGTGTACAAATGTGTACAAGGATGTAAAAGTTTGTACAAGTGTGTACAAGTTTGTACAAGGTTGTACAAGTGTGTACAAGGTTTTACAATTGTGTACAAGGTTGTACAAGTGTGTACAAGGTTGTACAAGTGTGTACAAGGTTGTACAAGTGTGTACAACTTGTACAAGTGTGTACAAGGTTGTACAAGTGTGTACAAGGTTGTACAAGTTTGTACAAGGTTGTACAAGTGTGTACAAGTTTGTACAAGTGTGTACAAGTTTGTACAAGGTTGTACAAATGTGTACAAGGTGTACAAAAGTGTACAAGGGTGCACAAGTTTGAACAAAGGTGTACAAGTGTGTACAAGCTTGTACAAGTGTGTACAAGCTTGTACAAGTGTGTATAAGGGTGTACAGGTTTGTACAAGGTTGTACAAGTGTGTACAAGGGTGTACAAGTGTGTACAAGGTTGTACAAGTGTGTACAAGCTTGTACAAGTGTGTACAAGGGTGTACAAGTGTGTACAAGGTTGTACAAGTTTTTACATGGTTGTACAAGTGTGTACAAGTGTGTACAAGGTTGTACAAGTGTGTACAAGGTTGTACAAGTGTGTACAAGGTTGTACAAGTGTGTACAAGGTTGTACAAGTGTGTACAAGGTTGTACAAGTGTGTACAAGGTTGTACAAGTGTGTACAAGGTTGTACAAGTGTGTACAAGGTTGTACAGTGTGTACAAGGTTGTACAAGTGTGTACAAGGGTGTACAAGTGTGTACAAGGTTGTACAAGTTTTTACAAGGTTGTACAAGTGTGTACAAGGGTGTAAAATCGTGAACAAGGATGTACAAGTTTGTACAAGTTTGTACAAGGTTGTACAAGTGTGTACAAGGATGTACAAGTTTGTACAAGGGTGTACAAGTGTGTACGATAAGTAAAAGTGTGTACAAGGGTGTACAAGGTTGTACAAGTGTGTACAAGGTTGTACAATTGTGTACAAGGCTGTACAACTGTGTACAAGGTTGTACAATTGTGTACAAGGATGTACAAGTGTGTACAAGGTTGTACAAGTGTGTACAAGGTTGTACAAGTGTGTAAAAGTTTGTACAAGTGTGTACAAGTGTGTACGATGTGTAAAAGTTTGTACAAGGGTGTACAAGTTGTACAAGTGTGTACAAGTTGCACAATTGCGTACAAGGCTGTACAATTTTGTACAAGGCTGTACAAGTGTGTACAAGGCTGTACAAGTGTGTACAAGGTTGTACAATTGTGTACAAGGCTGTACAATTGTGTACAAGGTTGTACAAGTGTGTACAAGGTTGTACAAGTGTGTACAAGGTTGTACAATTGTGTACAAGGCTGTACAAGTGTGTAAAAGGTTGTACAAGTGTGTACAAGGTTGTACAAGTGTGTACAAGGTTGTACAATTGTGTGTCAGGTTGTACAAGTGTGTACAAGGTTGTACAAGTGTGTACAAGGGTGTACAATCGTGTACAAGGATGTACAAGTTTGTACAAGTTTGTACAAGTTTGTACAAGGTTGTACAAGTGTGTACAAGGATGTACAAGTTTGTACAAGGGAGTACAAGTTTGTACAAGATTGTACAAGTGTGTACAAGGTTGTACAAGTGTGTAAAAGGTTGTACAAGTGTGTACAAGGTTGTACAAGTGTGTACAAGGTTGTACAATTGTGTGTCAGGTTGTACAAGTGTGTACAAGGTTGTACAAGTGTGTACAAGGGTGTACAATCGTGTACAAGGATGTACAAGTTTGTACAAGTTTGTACAAGTTTGTACAAGGTTGTACAAGTGTGTACAAGGTTGTACAAGTGTGTACAAGGTTGTACAATTGTGTGTCAGGTTGTACAAGTGTGTACAAGGTTGTACAAGTGTGTACAAGGGTGTACAATCGTGTACAAGGATGTACAAGTTTGTACAAGTTTGTACAAGTTTGTACAAGGTTGTACAAGTGTGTACAAGGTTGTACAAGTGTGTACAAGGTTGTACAAGTGTGTACAAGGTTGTACAAGTGTGTACAAGGTTGTACAAGTGTGTACAAGGTTGTACAAGTGTGTACAAGGTTGTACAAGTGTGTACAAGGGTGTACAAGTGTGTACAAGGTTGTACAAGTTTTTACAAGGTTGTACAAGTGTGTACAAGGGTGTAAAATCGTGTACAAGGATGTACAAGTTTGTACAAGTTTGTACAAGGTTGTACAAGTGTGTACAAGGATGTACAAGTTTGTACAAGGGTGTACAAGTGTGTACGATAAGTAAAAGTGTGTACAAGGGTGTACAAGGTTGTACAAGTGTGTACAAGGTTGTACAATTGTGTACAAGGCTGTACAACTGTGTACAAGGTTGTACAATTGTGTACAAGGATGTACAAGTGTGTACAAGGTTGTACAAGTGTGTACAAGGTTGTACAAGTGTGTACAAGGATGTACAAGTTTGTACAAGTGTGTACAAGTGTGTACGATGTGTAAAGTTTGTACAAGGGTGTACAAGGTTGTACAAGTGTGTACAAGGTTGTACAATTGTGTACAAGGCTGTACAATTTTGTACAAGGCTGTACAAGTGTGTACAAGGCTTTAGAAGTGTGTACAAGGTTGTACAATTGTGTACAAGGCTGTACAATTGTTGTACAAGGTTGTACAAGTGTGTACAAGGTTGTACAAGTGTGTACAAGGTTGTACAAGTGTGTACAAGGTTGTACAATTGTGTACAAGGCTGTACAATTGTGTACAAGTTTGTACAAGTTTGTACAAGTTTGTACAAGGTTGTACAAGTGTGTACAAGGATGTACAAGTTTGTACAAGGGTGCACAAGTGTGTACAAGGGTGTACAATCGTGTACAAGCTTGTACAAGTGTGTACAAGGGTGTACAGGTTTGTACAAGGTTGTACAAGGTTGTACAAGTGTGTACAAGGGTGTACAAATGTGTACAAGGATGTAAAAGTTTGTACAAGTGTGTACAAGTTTGTACAAGGTTGTACAAGTGTGTACAAGGTTTTACAATTGTGTACAAGGTTGTACAAGTGTGTACAAGGTTGTACAAGTGTGTACAAGGTTGTACAAGTGTGTACAACTTGTACAAGTGTGTACAAGGTTGTACAAGTGTGTACAAGGTTGTACAAGTTTGTACAAGGTTGTACAAGTGTGTACAAGTTTGTACAAGTGTGTACAAGTTTGTACAAGGTTGTACAAATGTGTACAAGGGTGTACAAAAGTGTACAAGGGTGCACAAGTTTGAACAAAGGTGTACAAGTGTGTACAAGCTTGTACAAGTGTGTACAAGCTTGTACAAGTGTGTATAAGGGTGTACAGGTTTGTACAAGGTTGTACAAGTGTGTACAAGGGTGTACAAGTGTGTACAAGGTTGTACAAGTGTGTACAAGCTTGTACAAGTGTGTACAAGGGTGTACAAGTGTGTACAAGGTTGTACAAGTTTTTACATGGTTGTACAAGTGTGTACAAGTGTGTACAAGGTTGTACAAGTGTGTACAAGGTTGTACAAGTGTGTACAAGGTTGTACAAGTGTGTACAAGGTTGTACAAGTGTGTACAAGGTTGTACAAGTGTGTACAAGGTTGTACAAGTGTGTACAAGGTTGTACAAGTGTGTACAAGGTTGTACAAGTGTGTACAAGGTTGTACAAGTGTGTACAAGGGTGTACAAGTGTGTACAAGGTTGTACAAGTTTTTACAAGGTTGTACAAGTGTGTACAAGGGTGTAAAATCGTGAACAAGGATGTACAAGTTTGTACAAGTTTGTACAAGGTTGTACAAGTGTGTACAAGGATGTACAAGTTTGTACAAGGGTGTACAAGTGTGTACGATAAGTAAAAGTGTGTACAAGGGTGTACAAGGTTGTACAAGTGTGTACAAGGTTGTACAATTGTGTACAAGGCTGTACAACTGTGTACAAGGTTGTACAATTGTGTACAAGGATGTACAAGTGTGTACAAGGTTGTACAAGTGTGTACAAGGTTGTACAAGGTGTGTAAAAGTTTGTACAAGTGTGTACAAGTGTGTACGATGTGTAAAAGTTTGTACAAGGGTGTACAAGGTTGTACAAGTGTGTACAAGGTTGCACAATTGCGTACAAGGCTGTACAATTTTGTACAAGGCTGTACAAGTGTGTACAAGGCTGTACAAGTGTGTACAAGGTTGTACAATTGTGTACAAGGCTGTACAATTGTGTACAAGGTTGTACAAGTGTGTACAAGGTTGTACAAGTGTGTACAAGGTTGTACAATTGTGTACAAGGCTGTACAAGTGTGTAAAAGGTTGTACAAGTGTGTACAAGGTTGTACAAGTGTGTACAAGGTTGTACAATTGTGTGTCAGGTTGTACAAGTGTGTACAAGGTTGTACAAGTGTGTACAAGGGTGTACAATCGTGTACAAGGATGTACAAGTTTGTACAAGTTTGTACAAGTTTGTACAAGGTTGTACAAGTGTGTACAAGGATGTACAAGTTTGTACAAGGGAGTACAAGTTTGTACAAGATTGTACAAGTGTGTACTGGGTTGTACAAGTTTGTACAAGATTGTATAAGTTTGTACAAGGTTGTACAAGTGTGTACAAGGGTGTACAAGTGTTTACAAATGTGTACAAGTTTTACAAGGTTGTACAAGTGTGTACAAGGTTGTACAAGTTGTGTACAAGGTTGTACATGTGTGTACAAGGGTGTACAAATTTTTACAAGGCTGTACAAGTGTGTACAAGGTTGTACAAGGTTGTACAAGGCTGTACAAGTGTGTACAAGGTTGTACAAGGTTGTACAAGTGTGTACAAGGGTGTACAAGTTTTTACAAGGTTGTACAAGTGTGTACAAGGTTGTACAAGTGTGTACAGGCTGTACAACTGTGTACAAGGTTGTACAAGTGTGTACAAGGTTGTACAAGTGTGTACAAGGTTGTACAATTGTGTACAAGGCTGTACAAGTGTGTACAAGGTTGTACAAGTGTGTACAAGGCTGTACAATGTTTACAAGGTTGTACAAGTGTTTACAAGGTTGTACAAGTGTGTACAAGTTTGTACAATTGTGTACAAGGCTGTAAAAGTTTGTTCAAGGTTGTACAAGTGTGTACAAGGTTGTACGCGTGTGTACAAGGGTGTACAATTGTGTACAAGGATGTTCAAGTGTGTACAAGGTTGTACAAGTGTGTACAAGGATGTACAAGTTTGTACAAGGGCTGTACAAGTGTGTACGATGTGTAAAAGTTTGTACAAGGGTGTACAAGTTTGTACAAGGGTGTACAAGTTTGTACAAGTGTGTACAAGGTTGTACAATTGTGTACAAGGCTGTACAAGTGTGTACAAGGTTGTACAATTTTGTACAAGGCTGTACAAGTGTGTACAAGGTTGTACAAGTGTGTACAAGGCTGTACAATTGTGTACAAGGTTGTACAAGTGTGTACAAGGTTGTACAAGTGTGTACAAGGTTGTACAATTGTGTACAAGGCTGTACAAGTGTGTACAAGGTTGTACAAGTGTGTACAAGGTTGTACAATTGTGTACAAGGTTGTACAAGTGTGTACAAGGTTGTACAAGTGTGTACAAGGGTGTACAAGTGTGTACAAGGTTGTACAAGTGTGTACAAGCTTTTACAAGTGTGTACAAGGGTGTACAAGTGTGTACAAGTTTGTACAAGTTTGTACAAGGTTGTACAGTGTGTACAAGGTTATACAATTGTCTACAAGGTTGTACAAGTGTGTACAAGGTTGTACAAGTGTGTACAAGCTTTTACAAGTGTGTACAAGGGTGTACAAGTGTGTACAAGTTTGTACAAGTTTGTACAAGGTTGTACAAGTGTGTACAAGGTTGTACAAGTGTGTACAAGGTTGTACAAGTGTGTACAGGTTGTACAAGTGTGTACAAGGTTGTACAAGTGTGTACAAGTTTTTTAAATTGTGTACATGGGTGTACAATTGTGTACAAGGCTGTACAAGTGTGTACAAGGTTGTACAAGTGTGTACAAGGTTGTAACAGGGGGTACAAGGTTGTACAAGTGTGTACAAGGTTGTACAAGTGTGTACAAGGGTGTACAGGTTTGTACAATGTTGTACAAGTGTACAAGTTTGTACAAGGTTGTACAAGTGTGTACAAGGGTGTACAAGTGTGTACAAGGGTGCACAAGTGTGTACAAGGGTGTACAATCGTGTACAAGCTTGTACAAGTGTGTACAAGGGTGTACAGGTTTGTACAAGGTTGTACAAGTGTGTACAAGGGTGTACAAATGTGTACAAGGATGAAAAGGTTGTACAAGTTTGTACAAGTTTGTACAAGGTTGTACAAGTGGTGTACAAGGTTGTACAAGTGTGTACAAGGTTGTACAAGTGTGTACAACTTGTACAAGTGTGTACAAGCTATGTACAAGTGTGTACAAGGTTGTACAAGTGTGTACAAGGTTGTACAAGTTTGTACAAGGTAGTACAAGTGTGTACAAGTTTGTACAAGTGTGTACAAGTTTGTACAAGGTTGTACAAATGTGTACAAGGGTGTACAAAAATGTACAAGGGTGCACAAGTTTGAACAAGGGTGTACAAGTGTGTACAAGCTTGTACAAGTGTGTACAAGCTTGTACAAGTGTGTACAAGGGTGTACAGGTTTGTACAAGTTTGTACAAGTGTGTACAAGTTTGTAAAAGGTTGTACAAGTGTGTACAAAGGGTGTACAAGTGTGTACAAGGTTGTACAAGTGTGTACAAGCTTGTACAAGTGTGTACAAGGGTGTACAAGTGTGTACAAGGTTGTACAAGTTTTTACATGGTTGTACAAGTGTGTACAAGGTTGTACAAGTGTGTACAAGGTTGTACAAGTTTGTACAAGGTTGTACAAGTGTGTACAAGGTTGTACAAGTTTGTACAAGGTTGTACAAGTGTGTACAAGGTTGTACAAGTGTGTACAAGGTTGTACAAGTGTGTACAAGGTTGTACAAGTGTGTACAAGGTTGTACAAGTGTGTACAAGGTTGTACAAGTGTGTACAAGGTTGTACAAGTGTGTACAAGGTTGTACAAGTGTGTAAAAGGTTGTACAAGTGTGTACAAGGTTGTACAAGTGTGTAAAGGTTGTACAAGTGTGTACAAGGGTGTACAAGTGTGTACAAGGTTGTACAAGTTTTTACAAGGTTGTACAAGTGTGTACAAGGGTGTAAAATCGTGTACAAGGATGTACAAGTTTGTAAGTTTGTACAAGGTTGTACAAGTGTGTACAAGGATGTAAAGTTTGTACAAGTTTGTACAAGTTTTTACAAGTTTGTACAAGGTTGTACAAGTGTGTACAAGGATGTACAAGTTTGTACAAGGGTGTACAAGTGTGTACGATAAGTAAAAGTGTGTACAAGGGTGTACAAGGTTGTACAAGTGTGTACAAGGTTGTACAATTGTGTACAAGGCTGTACAACTGTGTACAAGGTTGTACAATTGTGTACAAGGCTGTACAAGTGTGTACAAGGTTGTACAAGTGTGTACAAGGTTGTACAAGTGTGTACAAGGTTGTACAAGTGTGTACAAGGTTGTACAAGTGTGTACAAGTTTTTAAATTGTGTACATGGGTGTACAATTGTGTACAAGGCTGTACAAGTGTGTACAAGGTTGTACAAGTGTGTACAAGGTTGTAACAGGGGGTACAAGGTTGTACAAGTGTGTACAAGGTTGTACAAGTGTGTACAAGGGTGTACAGGTTTGTACAATGTTGTACAAGTGTACAAGTTTGTACAAGGTTGTACAAGTGTGTACAAGGGTGTACAAGTGTGTACAAGGGTGCACAAGTGTGTACAAGGGTGTACAATCGTGTACAAGCTTGTACAAGTGTGTACAAGGGTGTACAGGTTTGTACAAGGTTGTACAAGTGTGTACAAGGGTGTACAAATGTGTACAAGGATGAAAAGGTTGTACAAGTTTGTACAAGTTTGTACAAGGTTGTACAAGTGTGTACAAGGTTGTACAAGTGTGTACAAGGTTGTACAAGTGTGTACAACTTGTACAAGTGTGTACAAGCTTGTACAAGTGTGTACAAGGTTGTACAAGTGTTACAAGGTTGTACAAGTTTGTACAAGGTAGTACAAGTGTGTACAAGTTTGTACAAGTGTGTACAAGTTTGTACAAGGTTGTACAAATGTGTACAAGGGTGTACAAAAATGTACAAGGGTGCACAAGTTTGAACAAGGGTGTACAAGTGTGTACAAGCTTGTACAAGTGTGTACAAGCTTGTACAAGTGTGTACAAGGGTGTACAGGTTTGTACAAGGTTGTACAAGTGTGTACAAGGGTGTACAAGTATGTACAATAATGTACAAGTTTGTACAAGTGTGTACAAGTTTGTAAAAGGTTGTACAAGTGTGTACAAGGGTGTACAAGTGTGTACAAGGTTGTACAAGTGTGTACAAGCTTGTACAAGTGTGTACAAGGGTGTACAAGTGTGTACAAGGTTGTACAAGTTTTACATGGTTGTACAAGTGTGTACAAGGTTGTACAAGTGTGTACAAGGTTGTACAAGTTTGTACAAGGTTGTACAAGTGTGTACAAGGTTGTACAAGTTTGTACAAGGTTGTACAAGTGTGTACAAGGTTGTACAAGTGTGTACAAGGTTGTACAAGTGTGTACAAGGTTGTACAAGTGTGTACAAGGTTGTACAAGTGTGTACAAGGTTGTACAAGTGTGTACAAGGTTGTACAAGTGTGTACAAGGTTGTACAAGTGTGTAAAAGGTTGTACAAGTGTGTACAAGGTTGTACAAGTGTGTAAAGGTTGTACAAGTGTGTACAAGGGTGTACAAGTGTGTACAAGGTTGTACAAGTTTTTACAAGGTTGTACAAGTGTGTACAAGGGTGTAAAATCGTGTACAAGGATGTACAAGTTTGTAAGTTTGTACAAGGTTGTACAAGTGTGTACAAGGATGTACAAGTTTGTACAAGTTTGTACAAGTTTTTACAAGTTTGTACAAGGTTGTACAAGTGTGTACAAGGATGTACAAGTTTGTACAAGGGTGTACAAGTGTGTACGATAAGTAAAAGTGTGTACAAGGGTGTACAAGGTTGTACAAGTGTGTACAAGGTTGTACAATTGTGTACAAGGCTGTACAACTGTGTACAAGGTTGTACAATTGTGTACAAGGCTGTACAAGTGTGTACAAGGTTGTACAAGTGTGTACAAGGTTGTACAAGTGTGTACAAGGTTGTACAAGTGTGTACAAGGTTGTACAAGTGTGTACAAGTTTTTAAATTGTGTACATGGGTGTACAATTGTGTACAAGGCTGTACAAGTGTGTACAAGGTTGTACAAGTGTGTACAAGGTTGTAACAGGGGGTACAAGGTTGTACAAGTGTGTACAAGGTTGTACAAGTGTGTACAAGGGTGTACAGGTTTGTACAATGTTGTACAAGTGTGTACAAGTTTGTACAAGGTTGTACAAGTGTGTACAAGGGTGTACAAGTGTGTACAAGGGTGCACAAGTGTGTACAAGGGTGTACAATCGTGTACAAGCTTGTACAAGTGTGTACAAGGGTGTACAGGTTTGTACAAGGTTGTACAAGTGTGTACAAGGGTGTACAAATGTGTACAAGGATGAAAAGGTTGTACAAGTTTGTACAAGTTTGTACAAGGTTGTACAAGTGTGTACAAGGTTGTAAAAGTGTGTACAAGGTTGTACAAGTGTGTACAAGGTTGTACAAGTGTGTACAACTTGTACAAGTGTGTACAACTTGTACAAGTGTGTACAAGCTTGTACAAGTGTGTACAAGGTTGTACAAGTGTGTACAAGGTTGTACAAGTTTGTACAAGGTTGTACAAGTGTGTACAAGTTTGTACAAGTGTGTACAAGTTTGTACAAGGTTGTACAAATGTGTACAAGGGTGTACAAAGGTGTACAACGGTGCACAAGTTTGAACAAGGGTGTACAAGTGTGTACAAGCTTGTACAAGTGTGTACAAGCTTGTACAAGTGTGTACAAGGGTGTACAGGTTTGTACAAGGTTGTACAAGTGTGTACAAGGGTGTACAGGTTTGTACAAGGTTGTACAAGTGTGTACAAGGGTGTACAAGTATGTACAATAATGTACAAGTTTGTACAATTGTGTACAAGTTTGTAAAAGGTTGTACAAGTGTGTACAAGGGTGTACAAGTGTGTACAAGGTTGTACAAGTGTGTACAAGCTTGTACAAGTGTGTACAAGGGTGTACAAGTGTGTACAAGGTTGTACAAGTTTTTACATGGTTGTACAAGTGTGTACAGGGTTGTACAAGTGTGTACAAGGTTGTACAAGTGTGTACAAGGTTGTACAAGTGTGTACAAGGTTGTACAAGTGTGTACAAGGTTGTACAAGTGTGTACAAGTGTGTACAAGGTTGTACAAGTGTGTACAAGGTTGTACAAGTGTGCACAAGGTTGTACAAGTGTGTACAAGGTTGTACAAGTGTGTACAAGGTTGTACAAGTGTGTACAAGGTTGTACAAGTGTGTACAAGGTTGTACAAGTGTGTACAAGGTTGTACAAGTGTGTACAAGGTTGTACAAGTGTGTACAAGGTTGTACAAGTGTGTACAAGGTTGTACAAGTGTGTACAAGGTTGTACAAGTGTGTACAAGGGTGTACAAGTGTGTACAAGGTTGTACAAGTTTTTACAAGGTTGTACAAGTGTGTACAAGGGTGTAAAATCGTGTACAAGGATGTACAAGTTTGTACAAGTTTGTACAAGGTTGTACAAGTGTGTACAAGGATGTACAAGTTTGTACAAGTTTGTAAAAGTTTGTACAAGTTTGTACAAGGTTGTACAAGTGTGTACAAGGATGAACAAGTTTGTACAAGGGTGTACAAGTGTGTACGATAAGTAAAAGTGTGTACAAGGGTGTACAAGGTTGTACAAGTGTGTACAAGGTTGTACAATTGTGTACAAGGCTGTACAACTGTGTACAAGGTTGTACAATTGTGTACAAGGCTGTACAAGTGTGTACAAGGTTGTACAAGTGTGTACAAGGTTGTACAAGTGTGTACAAAGATGTACAAGTTTGTACAAGGGTGTACAAGTGTGTACGATGTGTAAAAGTTTGTACAAGGGTGTACAAGGTTGTACAAGTGTGTACAAGGTTGTACAATTGTGTACAAGGCTTCACAAGTGTGTACAAGGTTGTACAATTTTGTACAAGGCTGTACAAGTGTGTACAAGGTTGTACAAGTGTGTACAAGGCTGTACAATTGTGTACAAGGTTGTACAAGTGTGTACAAGGTTGTACAAGTGTGTACAAGGTTGTACAAGTGTGTACAAGGTTGTACAATTGTGTGTCAGGTTGTACAAGTGTGTACAAGGTTGTACAAGTGTGTACAAGGGTGTACAATCGTGTACAAGGATGTACAAGTTTGTACAAGTTTGTACAAGTTTGTACAAGGTTGTACAAGTGTGTACCAGGATGTACAAGTTTGTACAAGGGAGTACAAGTTTGTACAAGATTGTACAAGTGTGTACTGGGTTGTACAAGTGTGTACAAGATTGTATAAGTTTGTACAAGGTTGTACAAGTGTGTACAAGGGTGTACAGGTTTGTACAAGGTTGTACAAGTGTGTACAAGGGTGTACAAGTATGTACAATAATGTACAAGTTTGTACAATTGTGTACAAGTTTGTAAAAGGTTGTACAAGTGTGTACAAGGGTGTACAAGTGTGTACAAGGTTGTACAAGTGTGTACAAGCTTGTACAAGTGTGTACAAGGGTGTACAAGTGTGTACAAGGTTGTACAAGTTTTTACATGGTTGTACAAGTGTGTACAGGGTTGTACAAGTGTGTACAAGGTTGTACAAGTGTGTACAAGGTTGTACAAGTGTGTACAAGGTTGTACAAGTGTGTACAAGGTTGTACAAGTGTGTACAAGGTTGTACAAGTGTGTACAAGTGTGTACAAGGTTGTACAAGTGTGTACAAGGTTGTACAAGTGTGTACAAGGTTGTACAAGTGTGTACAAGGTTGTACAAGTGTGTACAAGGTTGTACAAGTGTGTACAAGGTTGTACAAGTGTGTACAAGGTTGTACAAGTGTGTACAAGGTTGTACAAGTGTGTACAAGGTTGTACAAGTGTGTACAAGGTTGTACAAGTGTGTACAAGGTTGTACAAGTGTGTACAAGGTTGTACAAGTGTGTACAAGGGTGTACAAATGTGTACAAGGTTGTACAAGTTTGTACAAGGTTGTACAAGTGTGTACAAGGATGTACAAGTTTGTACAAGTTTGTAAAAGTTTGTACAAGTTTGTACAAGGTTGTACAAGTGTGTACAAGGATGAACAAGTTTGTACAAGGGTGTACAAGTGTGTACGATAAGTAAAAGTGTGTACAAGGGTGTACAAGGTTGTACAAGTGTGTACAAGGTTGTACAATTGTGTACAAGGCTGTACAACTGTGTACAAGGTTGTACAATTGTGTACAAGGCTGTACAAGTGTGTACAAGGTTGTACAAGTGTGTACAAGGTTGTACAAGTGTGTACAAAGATGTACAAGTTTGTACAAGGGTGTACAAGTGTGTACGATGTGTAAAAGTTTGTACAAGGGTGTACAAGGTTGTACAAGTGTGTACAAGGTTGTACAATTGTGTACAAGGCTGTACAAGTGTGTACAAGGTTGTACAATTTTGTACAAGGCTGTACAAGTGTGTACAAGGTTGTACAAGTGTGTACAAGGCTGTACAATTGTGTACAAGGTTGTACAAGTGTGTACAAGGTTGTACAAGTGTGTACAAGGTTGTACAGGTGTGTACAAGGTTGTACAATTGTGTGTCAGGTTGTACAAGTGTGTACAAGGTTGTACAAGTGTGTACAAGGGTGTACAATCGTGTACAAGGATGTACAAGTTTGTACAAGTTTGTACAAGTTTGTACAAGGTTGTACAAGTGTGTACCAGGATGTACAAGTTTGTACAAGGGAGTACAAGTTTGTACAAGATTGTACAAGTGTGTACTGGGTTGTACAAGTGTCTACAAGATTGTATAAGTTTGTACAAGGTTGTACAAGTGTGTACAAGGGTGTACAAGTGTGTACAAATGTGTACAAGTTTTACAAGGTTGTACAAGTGTGTACAAGGTTGTACAAGGTGTGTACAAGGTTGTACATGTGTGTACAAGGGTGTACAAGTTTTTACAAGGCTCTACAAGTGTGTACAAGGTTGTACAAGGCTGTACAAGTGTGTACAAGAATGTACAAGGTTGTACAAGTGTGTACAAGAATGTACAAGGTTGTACAAGTGTGTACAAGGCTGTACAATTGTGTACAAGGTTGTACAAGTGTGTACAAGGTTGTACAAGTGTGTACAAGGTTGTACAAGTGTGTACAAGGCTGTACAAGTGTGTACAAGGTTGTACAAGTGTGTACAAGGCTGTACAATTGTGTACAAGGTTGTACAAGTGTGTACAAGGTTGTACAATTGTGTACAAGGCTGTACAAGTGTGTTCAAGGTTGTACAAGTGTGTACAAGGTTGTACAAGTGTGTACAAGGTTGTACAATTGTGTACAAGGTTGTACAAGTGTGTACAAGGTTGTACAAGTGTGTACAAGGTTGTACAAGTGTGTACAAGGTTGTACAAGTGTGTACAAGGTTTTACAAGTGTGTACAAGGTTGTACAAGTGTGTACAAGGTTGTACAAGTGTGTACAAGGTTGTACAAGTGTGTACAAGGTTGTACAAGTGTGTACAAGGTTGTACAAGTGTGTACAAGGTTGTACAAGTGTGTACAAGGTTGTACAAGTGTGTACAAGGTTGTACAAGTGTGTACAAGGTTGTACAAGTGTGTACAAGGTTGTACAAGTGTGTACAAGGTTGTACAAGTGTGTACAAGCTTGTACAAGTGTGTACAAGCTTGTACAAGTGTGTACAAGGGTGTACAAGTGTGTACAAGGTTGTACAAGTTTTTACAAGGTTTTACAAGTGTGTACAAGGGTGTAAAATCGTGTACAAGGATGTACAAGTTTGTACAAGTTTGTACAAGGTTGTACAAGTGTGTACAAGGTTGTACAAGTGTGTACGAGGTTGTACAATTGTGTACAAGGTTGTACAAGTGTGTACAAGGTTGTACAATTGTGTACAAGGCTGTACAAGTGTGTACAAGGTTGTACAAGGATGTACAAGTGTGTACAAGGGTGTACAAGTTTTTACAAGGTTGTACAAGTGTGTACAAGGTTGTACAAGTGTGTACAAGGCTGTACAATTGTGTACAAGGTTGTACAAGTGTGTACAAGGTTGTACAAGTGTGTACAAGGTTGTACAATTGTGTACAAGGCTGTACAAGTGTGTACAAGGTTGTACAAGTGTGTACAAGGCTGTACAATTGTGTACAAGGTTGTACAAGTGTGTACAAGGTTGTACAAGTGTGTACAAGGTTGTACAATTGTGTACAAGACTGTACAAGTGTGTACAAAGTTGTGCAAGTGTGTACAAGGTTGTACAAGTGTGTACAAGGTTGTACAATTGTGTACAAGGTTGTACAAGTGTGTACAAGGTTGTACAAGTGTGTACAAGGGTGTACAATCGTGTACAAGGATATACAAGTTTGTACAAGATTGTACAAGTGTGTACAAGGTTGTACAAGTGTGTACAAGATTGTATAAGTGTGTACAAGGGTGTACAAGTGTGTACGATAAGCAAAAGTGTGTACAAGAGTGTACAAGGTTGTACAAGTGTGTACAAGGTTGTACAATTGTGTACAAGGCTGTACAAGTGTGTACAAGGTTGTACAATTGTGTACAAGGCTGTACAAGTGTGTAAAAGGTTGTACAAGTGTGTACAAGGTTGTACAAGTGTGTACAAGGTTGTACAAGTGTGTACAAGGTTGTACAAGTGTGTACAAGGTTGTACAAGTGTGTACAAGGTTGTACAAGTGTGTACGAGGTTGTACAATTGTGTACAAGGTTGTACAAGTGTGTACAAGGTTGTACAATTGTGTACAAGGCTGTACAAGTGTGTACAAGGTTGTACAAGGATGTACAAGTGTGTACAAGGGTGTACAAGTTTTTACAAGGTTGTACAAGTGTGTACAAGGTTGTACAAGTGTGTACAAGGCTGTACAATTGTGTACAAGGTTGTACAAGTGTGTACAAGGTTGTACAAGTGTGTACAAGGTTGTACAATTGTGTACAAGGCTGTACAAGTGTGTACAAGGTTGTACAAGTGTGTACAAGGCTGTACAATTGTGTACAAGGTTGTACAAGTGTGTACAAGGTTGTACAAGTGTGTACAAGGTTGTACAATTGTGTACAAGACTTTACAAGTGTGTACAAAGTTGTGCAAGTGTGTACAAGGTTGTACAAGTGTGTACAAGGTTGTACAATTGTGTACAAGGTTGTACAAGTGTGTACAAGGTTGTACAAGTGTGTACAAGGGTGTACAATCGTGTACAAGGATGTACAAGTTTGTACAAGATTGTACAAGTGTGTCCTGGGTTGTACAAGTGTGTACAAGATTGTATAAGTTTGTACAAGGTTGTACAAGTGTGTACAAGGGTGTACAAGTGTGTACAAATGTGTACAAGTGTGTACAGGGGTGTAAAACTTTGAACAAGGCTGTACAAGTTTTACAAGGTTGTACAAGTGTGTACAAGGTTGTACAAGTTGTGTACTGGGTTGTACAAGTGTGTACAAGATTGTATAGGTTTGTACAAGGTTGTACAAGTGTGTATAAGGGTGTACAAGTGTGTACAAATGTGTACAAGTGTGTACAGGGGTGTACAAGTTTGTACAAGGGTGTACAAGTTTTACAAGGTTGTACAAGTGTGTACAAGGTTGTACAAGTTGTGTACAAGGTTATACATGTGTGTACAAGGGTGTACAAGTGTGTACAAGGTTGTACAAGTGTGTACAAGCTTGTACAAGTGTGTACAAGGGTGTACAAGTGTGTACAAGGTTGTACAAGTTTTTACAAGGTTGTACAAGTGTGTACAAGGGTGTAAAATCGTGTACAAGGATGTAAAAGTTTGTACAAGTTTGTACAAGGTTGTACAAGTGTGTACAAGGATGTACAAGTTTGTACAAGGGTGTACAAGTGTGTACGATAAGTAAAAGTGTGTACAAGGGTGTACAAGGTTGTACAAGTGTGTACAAGGTTGTACAATTGTGTACAAGGCTGTACAAGTGTGTACAAGGTTGTACAATTGTGTACAAGGCTGTACAAGTGTGTACAAGATTGTACAAGTGTGTACAAGGTTGTACAAGTGTGTACAAGGATGTACAAGTTTGTACAAGGGTGTACAAGTGTGTACGATGTGTAAAAGTTTGTACAAGGGTGTACAAGGTTGTACAAGTGTGTACAAGGCTGTACAAGTGTGTACAAGATTGTACAAGTGTGTACAAGGTTGTACAAGTTTGTACAAGGATGTACAAGTTTGTACAAGGGTGTACAAGTGTGTACGATGTGTAAAAGTTTGTACAAGGGTGTACAAGGTTGTACAAGTGTGTACAAGGTTGTACAATTGTGTACAAGGCTGTACAAGTGTGTACAAGGTTGTACAATTTTGTACAAGGCTGTACAAGTGTGTACAAGGTTGTACAAGTGTGTACAAGGCTGTACAATTGTGTACAAGGTTGTACAAGTGTGTACAAGGTTGTACAAGTGTGTACAAGGTTGTACAATTGTGTACAAGGCTGTACAAGTGTGTACAAGGTTGTACAAGTGTGTACAAGGTTGTACAAGTGTGTACAAGGTTGTACAATTGTGTATCAGGTTGTACAAGTGTGTACAAGGTTGTACAAGTGTGTACAAGGGTGTACAAGGGTGTACAATCGTGTACAAGGATGTACAAGTTTGTACAAGTTTGTACAATTTTGTACAAGTTTGTACAAGGTTGTACAAGTGTGTACAAGGATGTACAAGTTTGTACAAGGGTGCACAAGTGTGTACAAGGCTGTACAATCGTGTACAAGCTTGTACAAGTGTGTACAAGGGTGTACAGGTTTGTACAAGGTTGAACAAGGTTGTACAAGTGTGTACAAGGTTGTACAAATGTGTACAAGGATGTAAAAGTTTGTACAAGTGTGTACAAGTTTGTACAAGGTTGTACAAGTGTGTACAAGGTTTTACAATTGTGTACAAGGTTGTACAAGTGTGTACAAGGTTGTACAAGTGTGTACAACTTGTACAAGTGTGTACAAGCTTGTACAAGTGTGTACAAGGTTGTACAAGTTTGTACAAGGTTGTACAAGTGTGTACAAGTTTGTACAAGGTTGTACAAATGTGTACGATAAGTAAAAGTGTGTACAAAGGTGTACAAGGTTGTACAAGTGTGTACAAGGTTGTACAATTGTGTACAAGGCTGTACAAGTGTGTACAAGGTTGTACAATTGTGTACAAGGCTGTACAAGTGTGTACAAGATTGTACAAGTGTGTACAAGGTTGTACAAGTGTGTACAAGGATGTACAAGTGTGTACAAGGTTGTACAAGTTGTGTACAAGGTTATACATGTGTGTACAAGGGTGTACAAGTGTGTACAAGGTTGTACAAGTGTGTACAAGCTTGTACAAGTGTGTACAAGGGTGTACAAGTGTGTACAAGGTTGTACAAGTTTTTACAAGGTTGTACAAGTGTGTACAAGGGTGTAAAATCGTGTACAAGGATGTAAAAGTTTGTACAAGTTTGTACAAGGTTGTACAAGTGTGTACAAGGATGTACAAGTTTGTACAAGGGTGTACAAGTGTGTACGATAAGTAAAAGTGTGTACAAGGGTGTACAAGGTTGTACAAGTGTGTACAAGGTTGTACAATTGTGTACAAGGCTGTACAAGTGTGTACAAGGTTGTACAATTGTGTACAAGGCTGTACAAGTGTGTACAAGATTGTACAAGTGTGTACAAGGTTGTACAAGTGTGTACAAGGATGTACAAGTTTGTACAAGGGTGTACAAGTGTGTACGATGTGTAAAAGTTTGTACAAGGGTGTACAAGGTTGTACAAGTGTGTACAAGGCTGTACAAGTGTGTACAAGATTGTACAAGTGTGTACAAGGTTGTACAAGTTTGTACAAGGATGTACAAGTTTGTACAAGGGTGTACAAGTGTGTACGATGTGTAAAAGTTTGTACAAGGGTGTACAAGGTTGTACAAGTGTGTACAAGGTTGTACAATTGTGTACAAGGCTGTACAAGTGTGTACAAGGTTGTACAATTTTGTACAAGGCTGTACAAGTGTGTACAAGGTTGTACAAGTGTGTACAAGGCTGTACAATTGTGTACAAGGTTGTACAAGTGTGTACAAGGTTGTACAAGTGTGTACAAGGTTGTACAATTGTGTACAAGGCTGTACAAGTGTGTACAAGGTTGTACAAGTGTGTACAAGGTTGTACAAGTGTGTACAAGGTTGTACAATTGTGTATCAGGTTGTACAAGTGTGTACAAGGTTGTACAAGTGTGTACAAGGGTGTACAAGGGTGTACAATCGTGTACAAGGATGTACAAGTTTGTACAAGTTTGTACAATTTTGTACAAGTTTGTACAAGGTTGTACAAGTGTGTACAAGGATGTACAAGTTTGTACAAGGGTGCACAAGTGTGTACAAGGCTGTACAATCGTGTACAAGCTTGTACAAGTGTGTACAAGGGTGTACAGGTTTGTACAAGGTTGAACAAGGTTGTACAAGTGTGTACAAGGTTGTACAAATGTGTACAAGGATGTAAAAGTTTGTACAAGTGTGTACAAGTTTGTACAAGGTTGTACAAGTGTGTACAAGGTTTTACAATTGTGTACAAGGTTGTACAAGTGTGTACAAGGTTGTACAAGTGTGTACAACTTGTACAAGTGTGTACAAGCTTGTACAAGTGTGTACAAGGTTGTACAAGTTTGTACAAGGTTGTACAAGTGTGTACAAGTTTGTACAAGGTTGTACAAATGTGTACGATAAGTAAAAGTGTGTACAAAGGTGTACAAGGTTGTACAAGTGTGTACAAGGTTGTACAATTGTGTACAAGGCTGTACAAGTGTGTACAAGGTTGTACAATTGTGTACAAGGCTGTACAAGTGTGTACAAGATTGTACAAGTGTGTACAAGGTTGTACAAGTGTGTACAAGGATGTACAAGTTTGTACAAGGGTGTACAAGTGTGTACGATGTGTAAAAGTTTGTACAAGGGTGTACAAGGTTGTACAAGTGTGTACAAGGTTGTACAATTGTGTACAAGGCTGTACAAGTGTGTACAAGGTTGTACAAGTGTGTACAAGGCTGTACAATTGTGTACAAGGTTGTACAAGTGTGTACAAGGTTGTACAAGTGTGTACAAGGATGTACAAGTTTGTACAAGGGTGCACAAGTGTGTACAAGGGTGTACAATCGTGTACAAGCTTGTACAAGTGTGTACAAGGGTGTACAGGTTTGTACAAGGTTGTACAAGGTTGTACAAGTGTGTACAAGGGTGTACAAATTTGTACAAGGATGTAAAAGTTTGTACAAGTTTGTACAAGTTTGTACAAGGTTGTACAAGTGTGTACAAGGTTTTACAATTGTGTACAAGGTTGTACAAGTTTGTACAAGGTTGTACAAGTGTGTACAAGTTTGTACAAGGTTGTACAAATGTGTACGATAAGTAAAAGTGTGTACAAAGGTGTACAAGGTTGTACAAGTGTGTACAAGGTTGTACAATTGTGTACAAGGCTGTACAAGTGTGTACAAGGTTGTACAATTGTGTACAAGGCTGTACAAGTGTGTACAAGATTGTACAAGTGTGTACAAGGTTGTACAAGTGTGTACAAGGATGTACAAGTTTGTACAAGGGTGTACAAGTGTGTACGATGTGTAAAAGTTTGTACAAGGGTGTACAAGGTTGTACAAAGTGTGTACAAGGTTGTACAATTGTGTACAAGGCTGTACAAGTGTGTACAAGGTTGTACAATTTTGTACAAGGCTGTACAAGTGTGTACAAGTTTGTACAAGTGTGTACAAGGCTGTACAATTGTGTACAAGGTTGTACAAGTGTGTACAAGGTTGTACAAGTTTGTACAAGGGTGTACAAGTGTGTACGATGTGTAAAAGTTTGTACAAGGGTGTACAAGGTTGTACAAGTGTGTACAAGGTTGTACAATTGTGTACAAGGCTGTACAAGTGTGTACAAGGTTGTACAAGTGTGTACAAGGCTGTACAATTGTGTACAAGGTTGTACAAGTGTGTACAAGGTTGTACAAGTGTGTACAAGGTTGTACAATTGTGTACAAGGCTGTACAAGTGTGTACAAGGTTGTACAAGTGTGTACAAGGTTGTACAAGTGTGTACAAGGTTGTACAAGTGTGTACAAGGTTGTACAAGTGTGTACAAGGTTGTACAATTGTGTATCAGGTTGTACAAGTGTGTACAAGGTTTTACAAGTGTGTACAAGGGTGTACAATCGTGTACAAGGATGTACAAGTTTGTACAAGTTTGTACAAGTTTGTACAAGTTTGTACAAGGTTGTACAAGTGTGTACAAGGATGTACAAGTTTGTACAAGGGTGCACAAGTGTGTACAAGGTTGTACAATCGTGTACAAGCTTGTACAGGTGTGTACAAGGGTGTACAGGTGTGTACAAGGGTGTACAAATGTGTACAAGGATGTAAAAGTTTGTACAAGTTTGTACAAGTTTGTACAAGGTTGTACAAGTGTGTACAAGGTTTTACAATTGTGTACAAGGTTGTACAAGTGTGTACAAGGTTGTACAAGTGTGTACAAGGTTGTACAAGTGTGTACAACTTGTACAAGTGTGTACAAGCTTGTACAAGTGTGTACAAGGTTGTACAAGTTTGTACAAGGTTGTACAAGTGTGTACAAAGTTTGTACAAGTGTGTACAAGTTTGTACAAGGTTGTACAAATGTGTACAAGGGTGTACAAAAGTGTACAAGGGTGCACAAGTTTGAACAAAGGTGTACAAGTGTATACAAGCTTGTACAAGTGTGTACAAGCATGTACAAGTGTGTACAAGGGTGTACAGGTTTGTACAAGGGTGTACAAGTGTGTACAAGGGTGTACAAGTGTGTACAAGGTTGTACAAGTGTGTACAAGCTTGTACAAGTGTGTACAAGGGTGTACAAGTGTGTACAAGGTTGTACAAGTGTGTACAAGCTTGTACAAGTGTGTACAAGGGTGTACAAGTGTGTACAAGTTTGTACAAGTTTTTACATGGTTGTACAAGTGTGTAAAAGGTTGTACAAGGTTGTACAAGTGTGTACAAGGTCGTACAAGTGTGTACAAGGTTGTACAAGAGTGTACAAGGTTTTACAAGTGTGTACAAGGTTGTACAAGTGTGTACAAGGTTGTACAAGTGTGTACAAGGTTGTACAAGTGTGTACAAGGTTGTACAAGTGTGTACAAGGTTGTACAAGTGTGTACAAGGTTGTACAAGTGTGTACAAGGTTGTACAAGTGTGTACAAGATTGTACAAGTGTGTACAAGGTTGTACAAGTGTGTACAAGGGTGTACAAGTGTGTACAAGGTTGTACAAGTTTTTACAAGGTTGTACATGTGTGTACAAGGGTGTAAAATCGTGTACAAGGATGTACAAGTTTGTACAAGTTTGTACAAGGTTGTACAAGTGTGTACAAGGATGTACAAGTTTGTACAAGGTGTACAAGTGTTTACGATAAGTAAAAGTGTGTACAAGGGTGTACAAGGTTGTACAAGTGTGTACAAGGTTGTACAATTGTGTACAAGGCTGTACAACTGTGTACAAGGTTGTACAATTGTGTACAAGGCTGTACAAGTGTGTACAAGGTTGTACAAGTGTGTACAAGGTTGTACAAGTGTGTACAAGGATGTACAAGTTTGTACAAGGGTGTACAAGTGTGTACGATGTGTAAAAGTTTGTACAAGGGTGTACAAGGTTGTACAAGTGTGTACAAGGTTGTACAATTGTGTACAAGGCTGTACAATTTTGTACAAGGCTGTACAAGTGTGTACAAGGCTGTACAAGTGTGTACAAGGTTGTACAATTGTGTACAAGGCTGTTACAATTGTGTACAAGGTTGTACAATTGTGTACAAGGTTGTACAAGTGTGTACAAGGTTGTACAATTGTGTACAAGGCTGTACAAGTGTGTACAAGGTTGTACAAGTGTGTACAAGGTTGTACAAGTGTGTACAAGGTTGTACAAGTGTGTACAAGGGTGTAAAATCGTGTACAAGGATGTACAAGTTTTTACATGGTTGTACAAGTGTGTACAAGGTTGTACAAGGTTGTACAAGTGTGTACAAGGTTGTACAAGTGTGTACAAGGTTGTACAAGTTTGTACAAGGTTGTACAAGTGTGTACAAGTTTGTACAAGTGTGTACAAGTTTGTACAAGGTTGTACAAATGTGTACAAGGGTGTACAAAAGTGTACAAGGGTTCACAAATTTGAACAAAGGTGTACAAGTGTATACAAGCTTGTACAAGTGTGTACAAGCATGTACAAGTGTGTACAAGGGTGTACAAGTGTGTACAAGGTTGTACAAGTGTGTACAAGCTTGTACAAGTGTGTACAAGGGTGTACAAGTGTGTACAAGGTTGTACAAGTTTTTACATGGTTGTACAAGTGTGTACAAGGTTGTACAGTGTGTACAAGGTTGTACAAGTGTGTACAAGGTTGTACAAGTGTGTACAAGGTTGTACAAGAGTGTACAAGGTTGTACAAGTGTGTACAAGGTTGTACAAGTGTGTACAAGGTTGTACAAGTGTGTACAAGGTTGTACAAGTGTGTACAAGGTTGTACAAGTGTGTACAAGGTTGTACAAGTGTGTACAAGGGTGTACAATCGTGTACAAGCTTGTACAAGTGTGTACAAGGGTGTACAGGTTTGTACAAGGTTGTACAAGGTTGTACAAGGTTTTACAATTGTGTACAAGGTTGTACAAGTGTGTACAAGGTTGTACAAGTGTGTACAAGGTTGTACAAGTGTGTACAACTTGTACAAGTGTGTACAACGTTGTACAAGTGTGTACAAGGTTGTACAAGTTTGTACAAGGTTGTACAAAGTGTGTACAAGTTTGTACAAGTGTGTACAAGTTTGTACAAGGTTGTACAAATGTGTACAAGGGTGTACAAAAGTGTACAAGGGTTCACAAATTTGAACAAAGGTGTACAAGTGTATACAAGCTTGTACAAGTGTGTACAAGCATGTACAAGTGTGTACAAGGGTGTACAGGTTTGTACAAGGTTGTACAAGTGTGTACAAGGTGTACAAGTGTGTACAAGGTTGTACAAGTGTGTACAAGCTTGTACAAGTGTGTACAAGGGTGTACAAGTGTGTACAAGGTTGTACAAGTTTTTACATGGTTGTACAAGTGTGTACAAGGTTGTACAAGTGTGTACAAGGTTGTACAAGTGTGTACAAGGTTGTACAAGTGTGTACAAGGTTGTACAAGAGTGTACAAGGTTGTACAAGTGTGTACAAGGTTGTACAAGTGTGTACAAGGTTGTACAAGTGTGTACAAGGTTGTACAAGTGTGTACAAGGTTGTACAAGTGTGTACAAGGTTGTACAAGTGTGTACAAGGTTGTACAAGTGTGTACAAGGTTGTACAAGTGTGTACAAGGTTGTACAAGTGTGTACAAGGTTGTACAAGTGTGTACAAGGTTGTACAAGTGTGTACAAGGGTGTACAAGTGTGTACAAGGTTGTACAAGTGTGTACAAGGGTGAAAAATCGTGTACAAGGATGTACAAGTTTGTACAAGTTTGTACAAGGTTGTACAAGTGTGTACAAGGATGTACAAGTTTGTACAAGGTTGTACAAGTGTGTACAAGGGTGAAAAATCGTGTACAAGGATGTACAAGTTAATACAAGGTTGTACAAGGTTGTACAAGTGTGTACAAGGGTGTACAAGTTTTTACAAGGTTGTACAAGTGTGTACAAGGTTGTACAAGTGTGTACAAGGCTGTACAAGTGTGTACAAGGCTGTACAATTGTGTACAAGGTTGTACAAGTGTGTACAAGGTTGTACAAGTGTGTACAAGGTTGTACAATTGTGTACAAGACTGTACAAGTGTGTACAAGGTTGTACAAGTGTGTACAAGGTTGTACAAGTGTGTACAAGGTTGTACAATTGTGTACAAGACTGTACAAGTGTGTACAAAGTTGTGGCAAGTGTGTACAAGGTTGTACAAGTGTGTACAAGGTTGTACAATTGTGTACAAGGTTGTACAAGTGTGTACAAGGTTGTACAAGTGTGTACAAGGGTGTACAATCGTGTACAATGATGTACAAGTTTGTACAAGATTTTACAAGTGTGTACTGGGTTGTACAAGTGTGTACAAGATTGTATAAGTTTGTACAAGGTTGTACAAGTGTGTACAAGGGTGTACAAGTGTGTACAAATGTGTACAAGTGTGTACAGGGGTGTACAAGTTTGTACAAGGGTGTACAAGTTTTACAAGGTTGTACAAGTGTGTACAAGGTTGTACAAGTTGTGTACTGGGTTGTACAAGTGTGTACAAGATTGTATAAGTTTGTACAAGGTTGTACAAGTGTGTACAAGGTGTACAAGTGTGTACAAATGTGTACAAGTGTGTACAGGGGTGTACAAGTTTGTACAAGGGTGTACAAGTTTAACAAGGTTGTACAAGTGTGTACAAGGTTGTACAAGTTGTGTACAAGGTTGTACATGTGTGTACAAGGGTGTACAAGTGTGTACAAGGTTGTACAAGTGTGTACAAGCTTGTACAAGTGTGTACAAGGGTGTACAAGTGTGTACAAGGTTGTACAAGTTTTTACAAGGTTGTACAAGTGTGTACAAGGGTGTAAAATCGTGTACAAGGATGTACAAGTTTGTACAAGTTTGTACAAGGTTGTACAAGTGTGTACAAGGATGTACAAGTTTGTACAAGGGTGTACAAGTGTGTACGATAAGTAAAAGTGTGTACAAGGTGTACAAGGTTGTACAAGTGTGTAGAAGGTTGTACAATTGTGTACAAGGCTGTACAAGGTTGTACAATTGTGTACAAGGCTGTACAAGTGTGTACAAGGTTGTACAATTGTATACAAGGCTGTACAAGTGTGTACAAGGTTGTACAAGTGTGTACAAGGTTGTACAAGGTGTGTAAAGGTTGTACAAGTGTGTACAAGGTTGTACAAGTGTGTACAAGGTTGTACAATTGTGTATCAGGTTGTACAAGTGTGTACAAGGTTGTACAAGTGTGTACAAGGGTGTACAATAGTGTACAAGGATGTACAAGTTTGTACAAGTTTGTACAAGTTTGTACAAGGTTGTACAAGTGTGTACAAGGATGTACAAGTTTGTACAAGGGTGCACAAAAGTTTGTACAAGGGTGCACAAGTGTGTACAAGGGTGTACAATCGTGTACAAGCTTGTACAAGTGTGTACAAGGGTGTACAGGTTTGTACAAGGTTGTACAAGGTTGTACAAGTGTGTACAAGGTTGTACAATTGTGTACAAGGCTGTACAAGTGTGTACAAGGTTGTACAAGGTTGTACAAGTGTGTACAAGGGTGTACAAGTTTTTACAAGGTTGTACAAGTGTGTACAAGGTTGTACAAGTGTGTACAAGGCTGTACAATTGTGTACAAGGTTGTACAAGTGTGTACAAGGTTGTACAAGTGTGTACAAGGTTGTACAATTGTGTACAAGGCTGTACAAGTGTGTACAAGGTTGTACAAGTGTGTACAAGGCTGTACAATTGTGTACAAGGTTGTACAAGTGTGTACAAGGTTGTACAAGTGTGTACAAGGTTGTACAATTGTGTACAAGACTGTACAAGTGTGTACAAAGTTGTGCAAGTGTGTACAAGGTTGTACAAGTGTGTACAAGGTTGTACAATTGTGTACAAGGTTGTACAAGTGTGTACAAGGTTGTACAAGTGTGTACAAGGGTGTACAATCGTGTACAATGATGTACAAGTTTGTACAAGATTTTACAAGTGTGTACTGGGTTGTACAAGTGTGTACAAGATTGTATAAGTTTGTACAAGGTTGTACAAGTGTGTACAAGGGTGTACAAGTGTGTACAAATGTGTACAAGTGTGTACAGGGGTGTACAAGTTTGTACAAGGGTGTACAAGTTTTACAAGGTTGTAAAAGTGTGTACAAGGTTGTACAAGTTGTGTACAAGGTTGTACATGTGTGTACAAGGGTGTACAAGTGTGTACAAGTGTGTACAAGGTTGTACAAGTGTGTACAAGCTTGTACAAGTGTGTACAAGGGTGTACAAGTGTGTACAAGGTTGTACAAGTTTTTACAAGGTTGTACAAGTGTGTACAAGGGTGTAAAATCGTGTACAAGGATGTACAAGTTTGTACAAGTTTGTACAAGGTTGTACAAGTGTGTACAAGGATGTACAAGTTTGTACAAGGGTGTACAAGTGTGTACGATAAGTAAAAGTGTGTACAAGGGTGTACAAGGTTGTACAAGTGTGTACAAGGTTGTACAATTGTGTACAAGGCTGTACAAGTGTGTACAAGGTTGTACAATTGTGTACAAGGCTGTACAAGTGTGTACAAGATTGTACAAGTGTGTACAAGATTGTACAAGTGTGTACAAGGTTGTACAAGTGTGTACAAGGATGTACAAGTTTGTACAAGGGTGTACAAGGTTGTACAAGTGTGTACAAGGTTGTACAAGGGTGTACAAGGTTGTACAAGTGTGTACAAGGTTGTACAATTGTGTACAAGGCTGTACAAGTGTGTACAAGGTTGTACAATTTTGTACAAGGCTGTACAAGTGTGTACAAGGTTGTACAAGTGTGTACAAGGCTGTACAATTGTGTACAAGGTTGTAAAAGTGTGTACAAGGTTGTACAAGTGTGTACAAGGTTGTACAATTGTGTACAAGGCTGTACAAGTGTGTACAAGGTTGTACAAGTGTGTACAAGGTTGTACAAGTGTGTACAAGGTTGTACAAGTGTGTACAAGGTTGTACAAGTGTGTACAAGGTTGTACAATTGTGTATCAGGTTGTACAAGTGTGTACAAGGTTGTACAAGTGTGTACAAGGTTGTACAAGTGTGTACAAGGTTGTACAAGTGTGTACAAGGTTGTACAAGTGTGTACAAGGTTGTACAAGTGTGTACAAGGTTGTACAAGTGTGTACAAGGTTGTACAATTGTGTATCAGGTTGTACAAGTGTGTACAAGGTTGTACAAGTGTGTACAAGGGTGTTCAATCGTGTACAAGGATGTACAAGTTTGTACAAGTTTGTACAATCTTGTACAAGGTTGTACAAGTGTGTACAAGGATGTACAAGTTTGTACAAGGGTGCACAAGTGTGTACAAGGGTGTACAATCGTGTACAAGCTTGTACAAGTGTGTACAAGGGTGTACAGGTTTGTACAAGGTTGTACAAGGTTGTACAAGTGTGTACAAGGGTGTACAAATGTGTACAAGGATGTAAAAGTTTGTACAAGTGTGTACAAGTTTGTACAAGGTTGTACAAGTGTGTACAAGGTTTTACAATTGTGTACAAGGTTGTACAAGTGTGTACAAGTCTGTACAAGTGTGTACAAGGTTGTACAAGTGTGTACAACTTGTACAAGTGTGTACAACGTTGTACAAGTGTGTACAAGGTTGTACAAGTTTGTACAAGGTTGTACAAGTGTTTACAAGTTTGTACAAGTGTGTACAAGTTTGTACAAGGTTGTACAAATGTGTACAAGGGTGTACAAAAGTGTACAAGGGTTCACAAATTTGAACAAAGGTGTACAAGTGTATACAAGCTTGTACAAGTGTGTACAAGCATGTACAAGTGTGTACAAAGGTGTACAGGTTTGTACAAGGTTGTACAAGTGTGTACAAGGGTGTACAAGTGTGTACAAGGTTGTACAAGTGTGTACAAGCTTGTACAAGTGTGTACAAGGGTGTACAAGTGTGTACAAGGTTGTACAAGTTTTTACATGGTTGTACAAGTGTGTACAAGGTTGTACAAGTGTGTACAAGGTTGTACAAGTGTGTACAAGGTTGTACAAGTGTGTACAAGGTTGTACAAGTGTGTACAAGGTTGTACAAGTGTGTACAAGGTTGTACAAGTGTGTACAAGGTTGTACAAGTGTGTACAAGGTTGTACAAGTGTGTACAAGGTTGTACAAGTGTGTACAAGGTTGTACAAGTGTGTACAAGGTTGTACAAGTGTGTACAAGGTTGTACAAGTGTGTACAAGGTTGTACAAGTGTGTACAAGGTTGTACAAGTGTGTACAAGGTTGTACAAGTGTGTACAAGGTTGTACAAGTGTGTACAAGGGTGAAAAATCGTGTACAAGGATGTACAAGTTTGTACAAGTTTGTACAAGGTTGTACAAGTGTGTACAAGGATGTACAAGTTTGTACAAGGTTGTACAAGTGTGTACAAGGGTGAAAAATCGTGTACAAGGATGTACAAGTTTGTACAAGGTTGTACAAGGTTGTACAAGTGTGTACAAGGGTGTACAAGTTTTTACAAGGTTGTACAAGTGTGTACAAGGTTGTACAAGTGTGTACAAGGCTGTACAATTGTGTACAAGGTTGTACAAGTGTGTACAAGGTTGTACAAGTGTGTACAAGGTTGTACAATTGTGTACAAGGCTGTACAAGTGTGTACAAGGTTGTACAAGTGTGTACAAGGCTGTACAATTGTGTACAAGGTTGTACAAGTGTGTACAAGGTTGTACAAGTGTGTACAAGGTTGTACAATTGTGTACAAGACTGTACAAGTGTGTACAAAGTTGTGCAAGTGTGTACAAGGTTGTACAAGTGTGTACAAGGTTGTACAATTGTGTACAAGGTTGTACAAGTGTGTACAAGGTTGTACAGGTGTGTACAAGGGTGTACAATCGTGTACAATGATGTACAAGTTTGTACAAGATTTTACAAGTGTGTACTGGGTTGTACAAGTGTGTACAAGATTGTATAAGTTTGTACAAGGTTGTACAAGTGTGTACAAGGGTGTACAAGTGTGTACAAATGTGTACAAGTGTGTACAGGGGTGTACAAGTTTGTACAAGGGTGTACAAGTTTTACACGGTTGTACAAGTGTGTACAAGGTTGTACAAGTTGTGTACTGGGTTGTACAAGTGTGTACAAGATTGTATAAGTTTGTACAAGTGTGTACAAGGGTGTACAAGTGTGTACAAATGTGTACAAGTGTGTACAGGGGTGTACAAGTTTGTAAAAGGGTGTACAAGTTTTACAAGGTTGTACAAGTGTGTACAAGGTTGTACAAGTTGTGTACAAGGTTGTACATGTGTGTACAAGGGTGTACAAGTGTGTACAAGGTTGTACAAGTGTGTACAAGCTTGTACAAGTGTGTACAAGGGTGTACAAGTGTGTACAAGGTTGTACAAGTTTTTACAAGGTTGTACAAGTGTGTACAAGGGTGTAAAATCGTGTACAAGGATGTACAAGTTTGTACAAGTTTGTACAAGGTTGTACAAGTGTGTACAAGGATGTACAAGTTTGTACAAGGGTGTACAAGTGTGTACGATAAGTAAAAGTGTGTACAAGGGTGTACAAGGTTGTACAAGTGTGTACAAGGTTGTACAATTGTGTACAAGGCTGTACAAGTGTGTACAAGGTTGTACAATTGTGTACAAGGCTGTACAAGTGTGTACAAGATTGTACAAATGTGTACAAGATTGTACAAGTGTGTACAAGGTTGTACAAGTGTGTACAAGGATGTACAAGTTTGTACAAGGGTGTACAAGTGTGTACGATGTGTAAAAGTTTGTACAAGGGTGTACAAGGTTGTACAAGTGTGTACAAGGTTGTACAATTGTGTACAAGGCTGTACAAGTGTGTACAAGGTTGTACAATTTTGTACAAGGCTGTACAAGTGTGTACAAGGTTGTACAAGTGTGTACAAGGGTGTACAGGTTTGTACAAGGTTGTACAAGGTTGTACAAGTGTGTACAAGGTTGTACAATTGTGTACAAGGCTGTACAAGTGTGTAAAAGGTTGTACAAGGTTGTACAAGTGTGTACAAGGGTGTACAAGTTTTTACAAGGTTGTACAAGTGTGTACAAGGTTGTACAAGTGTGTACAAGGCTGTACAATTGTGTACAAGGTTGTACAAGTGTGTACAAGGTTGTACAAGTATGTACAAGGTTGTACAAGTGTGTACAAGGCTGTACAATTGTGTACAAGGTTGTACAAGTGTGTACAAGGTTGTACAAGTGTGTACAAGGTTGTACAATTGTGTACAAGACTGTACAAGTGTGTACAAAGTTGTGCAAGTGTGTACAAGGTTGTACAAGTGTGTACAAGGTTGTACAATTGTGTACAAGGTTGTACAAGTGTGTACAAGGTTGTACAAGTGTGTACAAGGGTGTACAATCGTGTACAATGATGTACAAGTTTGTACAAGATTTTACAAGTGTGTACTGGGTTGTACAAGTGTGTACAAGATTGTATAAGTTTGTACAAGGTTGTACAAGTGTGTACAAGGGTGTACAAGTGTGTACAAATGTGTACAAGTGTGTACAGGGGTGTACAAGTTTGTACAAGGGTGTACAAGTTTTACAAGGTTGTACAAGTGTGTACAAGGTTGTACAAGTTGTGTACTGGGTTGTACAAGTGTGTACAAGATTGTATAAGTTTGTACAAGGTTGTACAAGTGTGTACAAGGGTGTACAAGTGTGTACAAATGTGTACAAGTGTGTACAGGGGTGTACAAGTTTGTACAAGGGTGTACAAGTTTTACAAGGTTGTACAAGTGTGTACAAGGTTGTACAAGTTGTGTACAAGGTTGTACATGTGTGTACAAGGGTGTACAAGTGTGTACAAGTGTGTACAAGGTTGTACAAGTGTGTACAAGCTTGTACAAGTGTGTACAAGGGTGTACAAGTGTGTACAAGGTTGTACAAGTTTTTACAAGGTTGTACAAGTGTGTACAAGGGTGTAAAATCGTGTACAAGGATGTACAAGTTTGTACAAGTTTGTACAAGGTTGTACAAGTGTGTACAAGGATGTACAAGTTTGTACAAGGGTGTACAAGTGTGTACGATAAGTAAAAGTGTGTACAAGGGTGTACAAGGTTGTACAAGTGTGTACAAGGTTGTACAATTGTGTACAAGGCTGTACAAGGTTGTACAATTGTGTACAAGGCTGTACAAGTGTGTACAAGATTGTACAAGTGTGTACAAGATTGTACAAGTGTGTACAAGGTTGTACAAGTGTGTACAAGGATGTACAAGTTTGTACAAGAGTGTACAAGTGTGTACGATGTGTAAAAGTTTGTACAAGGGTGTACAAGGTTGTACAAGTGTGTACAAGGTTGTACAATTGTGTACAAGGCTGTACAAGTGTGTACAAGGTTGTACAATTTTGTACAAGGCTGTACAAGTGTGTACAAGGTTGTACAAGTGTGTACAAGGCTGTACAATTGTGTACAAGGTTGTACAAGTGTGTACAAGGTTGTACAAGTGTGTACAAGGTTGTACAATTGTGTACAAGGCTGTACAAGTGTGTACAAAGTTGTACAAGTGTGTACAAGGTTGTACAAGTGTGTACAAGGTTGTACAAGTGTGTACAAGGTTGTACAAGTGTGTACAAGGTTGTACAAGTGTGTACAAGGTTGTACAATTGTGTATCAGGTTGTACAAGTGTGTACAAGGTTGTACAAGTGTGTACAAGGGTGTACAATCGTGTACAAGGATGTACAAGTTTGTACAAGTTTGTACAAGGTTGTACAAGTGTGTACAAGGATGTACAAGTTTGTACAAGGGTGCACAAGTGTGTACAAGGGTGTACAATCGTGTACAAG
Source organism: Macrosteles quadrilineatus (assembly GCF_028750875.1). Lineage (NCBI taxonomy): Eukaryota > Metazoa > Arthropoda > Insecta > Hemiptera > Cicadellidae > Macrosteles > Macrosteles quadrilineatus. The sequence continues at coordinate 9,747 of NW_026543125.1, read as the reverse complement.
CTTGTACAAGTGTGTACAAGGGTGTACAGGTGTGTACAAGGTTGTACAAGGTTGTACAAGTGTGTACAAGGGTGTACAAATGTGTACAAGGATGTAAAAGTTTGTACAAGTGTGTACAAGTTTGTACAAGGTTGTACAAGTGTGTACAAGGTTTTACAATTGTGTACAAGGTTGTACAAGTGTGTACAAGGTTGTACAAGTGTGTACAAGGTTGTACAAGTGTGTACAACTTGTACAAGTGTGTACAACGTTGTACAAGTGTGTACAAGGTTGTACAAGTTTGTACAAGGTTGTACAAGTGTGTACAAGTTTGTACAAGTGTGTACAAGTTTGTACAAGGTTGTACAAATGTGTACAAGGGTGTACAAAAGTGTACAAGGGTTCACAAATTTGAACAAAGGTGTACAAGTGTATACAAGCTTGTACAAGTGTGTACAAGCATGTACAAGTGTGTACAAGGGTGTACAGGTTTGTACAAGGTTGTACAAGTGTGTACAAGGGTGTACAAGTGTGTACAAGGTTGTACAAGTGTGTACAAGCTTGTACAAGTGTGTACAAGGGTGTACAAGTGTGTACAAGGTTGTACAAGTTTTTACATGGTTGTACAAGTGTGTACAAGGTTGTACAAGTGTGTACAAGGTTGTACAAGAGTGTACAAGGTTGTACAAGTGTGTACAAGGTTGTACAAGTGTGTACAAGGTTGTACAAGTGTGTACAAGGTTGTACAAGTGTGTACAAGGTTGTACAAGTGTGTACAAGGTTGTACAAGTGTGTACAAGGTTGTACAAGTGTGTACAAGTTTGTACAAGTGTGTATAAGGTTGTACAAGTGTGTACAAGGTTGTACAATTGTGTACAAGGTTGTACAAGTGTGTACAAGGTTGTACAAGTGTGTACAAGGTTGTACAAGTGTGTACAAGGGTGAAAAATCGTGTACAAGGATGTACAAGTTTGTACAAGTTTGTACAAGGATGTACAAGTTTGTACAAGGGTGTACAGGTGTGTACGATGTGTAAAAGTTTGTACAAGGGTGTACAAGGTTGTACAAGTGTGTACAAGGTTGTACAATTGTGTACAAGGCTGTACAATTTTGTACAAGGCTGTACAAGTGTGTACAAGGCTGTACAAGTGTGTACAAGGCTGTACAAGTGTGTACAAGGCTGTACAAGTGTGTACAAGGTTGTACAATTGTGTACAAGGCTGTACAATTGTGTACAAGGTTGTACAAGTGTGTACAAGGTTGTACAAGTGTGTACAAGGTTGTACAATTGTGTACAAGGCTGTACAAGTGTGTACAAGGTTGTACAAGTGTGTACAAGGTTGTACAAGTGTGTACAAGGATGTACAAGTGTGTACAAGGTTGGACAAGTGTGTACAAGGTTGTACAAGTGTGTACAAGGTTGTACAAGTGTGTACAAGGTTGTACAATTGTGTGTCAGGTTGTACAAGTGTGTACAAGGTTGTACAAGTGTGTACAAGGGTGTACAATCGTGTACAAGGATGTACAAGTTTTTACAAGTTTGTACAAGTTTGTACAAGGTTGTACAAGTGTGTACAAGGATGTACAAGTTTGTACAAGGGAGTACAAGTTTGTACAAGATTGTACAAGTGTGTACTGGGTTGTACAAGTGTGTACAAGATTGTATAAGTTTGTACAAGGTTGTACAAGTGTGTACAAGGGTGTACAAGTGTGTACAAATGTGTACAAGTTTTACAAGGTTGTACAAGTGTGTACAAGGTTGTACAAGTTGTGTACAAGGTTGTACATGTGTGTACAAGGGTGTACAAGTTTTAACAAGGCTGTACAAGTGTGTACAAGGTTGTACAAGGTTGTACAAGGCTGTACAAGTGTGTACAAGGTTGTACAAGTTGTACAAGTGTGTACAAGGGTGTACAAGTTTTTACAAGGTTGTACAAGTGTGTACAAGGTTTTACAAGTGTGTACAAGGCTGTACAATTGTGTACAAAGTTGTACAAGTGTGTACAAGGTTGTACAAGTGTGTACAAGGTTGTACAATTGTGTACAAGGCTGTACAAGTGTGTACAAGGTTGTACAAGTGTGTACAAGGCTGTACAATTGTGTACAAGGTTGTACAAGTGTGTACAAGGTTGTACAAGTGTGTACAAGGTTGTACAATTGTGTACAAGGCTGTACAAGTGTGTTCAAGGTTTGTACAAGTGTGTACAAGGTTGTACAAGTGTGTACAAGGGTGTACAATTGTGTACAAGGATGTAAAAGTGTGTACAAGGTTGTACAAGTGTGTACAAGGATGTACAAGTTTGTACAAGGGCTGTACAAGTGTGTACGATGTGTAAAAGTTTGTACAAGGGTGTACAAGTTTGTACAAGTGTGTAAAAGGTTGTACAATTGTGTACAAGGCTGTACAAGTGTGTACAAGGTTGTACAATTTTGTACAAGGCTGTACAAGTGTGTACAAGGTTGTACAAGTGTGTACAAGGCTCTACAATTGTGTACAAGGTTGTACAAGTGTGTACAAGGTTGTACAAGTGTGTACAAGGTTGTACAATTGTGTACAAGGCTGTACAAGTGTGTACAAGGTTGTACAATTGTGTACAAGGCTGTACAAGTGTGTAAAAGGTTGTACAAGTGTGTACAAGGTTGTACAAGTGTGTACAAGGTTGTACAAGTATGTACAAGGTTGTACAAGTGTGTACAAGGTTGTACAAGTGTGTACGAGGTTGTACAATTGTGTACAAGGTTGTACAAGTGTGTACAAGGTTGTACAATTGTGTACAAGGCTGTACAAGTGTGTACAAGGTTGTACAAGGTTGTACAAGTGTGTACAAGGGTGTACAAGTTTTAACAAGGTTGTACAAGTGTGTACAAGGTTGTACAAGTGTGTACAAGGCTGTACAATTGTGTACAAGGTTGTACAAGTGTGTACAAGGTTGTACAAGTGTGTACAAGGTTGTACAATTGTGTACAAGGCTGTACAAGTGTGTACAAGGTTGTACAAGTGTGTACAAGGCTGTACAATTGTGTACAAGGTTGTATAAGTGTGTACAAGGTTGTACAAGTGTGTACAAGGTTGTACAATTGTGTACAAGACTGTACAAGTGTGTACAAAGTTGTGCAAGTGTGTACAAGGTTGTACAAGTGTGTACAAGGTTGTACAATTGTGTACAAGGTTGTACAAGTGTGTACAAGGTTGTACAAGTGTGTACAAGGGTGTACAATCGTGTACAAGGATGTACAAGTTTGTACAAGATTGTACAAGTGTGTACTGGGTTGTACAAGTGTGTACAAGATTGTATAAGTTTGTACAAGGTTGTACAAGTGTGTACAAGGGTGTACAAGTGTGTACAAATGTGTACAAGTGTGTACAGGGGTGTACAAGTTTGTACAAGGGTGTACAAGTTTTACAAGGTTGTACAAGTGTGTACAAGGTTGTACAAGTTGTGTACTGGGTTTGTACAAGTGTGTACAAGATTGTATAAGTTTGTACAAGGTTGTACAAGTGTGTACAAGGGTGTACAAGTGTGTACAAATGTGTACAAGTGTGTACAGGGGTGTACAAGTTTGTACAAGGGTGTACAAGTTTTACAAGGTTGTACAAGTGTGTACAAGGTTGTACAAGTTGTGTACAAGGTTATACATGTGTGTACAAGGGTGTACAAGTGTGTACAAGGTTGTACAAGTGTGTACAAGCTTGTACAAGTGTGTACAAGGGTGTACAAGTGTGTACAAGGTTGTACAAGTTTTCACAAGGTTGTACAAGTGTGTACAAGGCGGTAAAATCGTGTACAAGGATGTACAAGTTTGTACAAGTTTGTACAAGGTTGTACAAGTGTGTACAAGGATGTACAAGTTTGTACAAGGGTGTACAAGTGTGTACGATAAGTAAAAGTGTGTACAAGGGTGTACAAGGTTGTACAAGTGTGTACAAGGTTGTACAATTGTGTACAAGGCTGTACAAGTGTGTACAAGGTTGTACAATTGTGTACAAGGCTGTACAAGTGTGTACAAGATTGTACAAGTGTGTACAAGGTTGTACAAGTGTGTACAAGGATGTACAAGTTTGTACAAGGATGTACAAGTGTGTACGATGTGTAAAAGTTTGTACAAGGGTGTACAAGGTTGTTCAAGTGTGTACAAGGTTGTACAATTGTGTACAAGGCTGTACAAGTGTGTACAAGGTTTTACAATTTTGTACAAGGCTGTACAAGTGTGTACAAGGTTGTACAAGTGTGTACAAGGCTGTACAATTGTGTACAAGGTTGTACAAGTGTGTACAAGGTTGTACAAGTGTGTACAAGGTTGTACAATTGTGTACAAGGCTGTACAAGTGTGTACAAGGTTGTACAAGTGTTTACAAGGTTGTACAAGTGTGTACAAGGTTGTACAAGTGTGTACAAGGTTGTACAAGTGTGTACAAGGTTGTACAATTGTGTATCAGGTTGTACAAGTGTGTACAAGGTTGTACAAGTGTGTACAAGGTTGTACTATCGTGTACAAGGATGTACAAGTTTGTACAAGTTTGTACAAGTTTGTACAAGTTTGTACAAGGTTTTACAAGTGTGTACAAGGATGTACAAGTTTTTACAAGGGTGCACAAGTGTGTACAAGGGTGTACAATCGTGTACAAGCTTGTACAAGTGTGTACAAGGGTGTACAGGTTTGTACAAGTTTGTACAAGGTTGTACAAGTGTGTACAAGGGTGTACAAATGTGTACAAGGATGTAAAAGTTTGTACAAGTGTGTACAAGTTTGTACAAGGTTGTACAAGTGTGTACAAGGTTTTACAATTGTGTACAAGGTTGTACAAGTGTGTACAAGGTTGTACAAGTGTGTACAAGGTTGTACAAGGTTGTACAAGTGTGTACAACTTGTACAAGTGTGTACAAGCTTGTACAAGTGTGTACAAGGTTGTAAAAGTTTGAACAAGGTTGTACAAGTGTGTACAAGTTTGTACAAGTGTGTACAAGTTTGTACAAGGTTGTACAAATGTGTACAAGGGTGTACAAAAGTGTACAAGGGTGCACAAGTTTGAACAAAGGTGTACAAGTGTGTACAAGCTTGTACAAGTGTGTACAAGCTTGTACAAGTGTGTACAAGGGTGTACAGGTTTGTACAAGGTTGTACAAGTGTGTACAAGGGTGTACAAGTGTGTACAAGGTTGTACAAGTGTGTACAAGCTTGTACAAGTGTGTACAAGGGTGTACAAGTGTGTACAAGGTTGTACAAGTTTTTACATGGTTGTACAAGTGTGTACAAGGTTGTACAAGTGTGTACAAGGTTTGTACAAGTGTGTACAAGGTTGTACAAGTGTGTACAAGGTTGTACAAGTGTGTACAAGGTTGTACAAGTGTGTACAAGGTTGTACAAGTGTGTACAAGGTTGTACAAGTGTGTACAAGTTGTACAAGTGTGTACAAGGTTGTACAAGTGTGTACAAGGTTGTACAAGTGTGTACAAGGTTGTACAAGTGTGTACAAGGTTGTAAAAGTGTGTACAAGGGTGTACAAGTGTGTACAAGGTTGTACAAGTTTTTACAAGGTTGTACAAGTGTGTACAAGGGTGTAAAATCGTGTACAAGGATGTACAAGTTTGTACAAGTTTGTACAAGGTTGTACAAGTGTGTACAAGGATGTACAAGTTTGTACAAGGGTGTACAAGTGTGTACGATAAATAAAAGTGTGTACAAGTGTGTACAAGGCTGTACAAGTGTGTACAAGGCTGTACAAGTGTGTACAAGTTGTACAAGGGTGTACAAGGTTGTACAAGTGTGTACAAGGTTGTACAATTGTGTACAAGGCTGTACAATTTTGTACAAGGCTGTACAAGTGTGTACAAGGCTGTACAAGTGTGTACAGCCTTGTACAATTGTGTACAAGGCTGTACAATTGTGTACAAGGTTGTACAAGTGTGTACAAGGTTGTACAAGTGTGTACAAGGTTGTACAATTGTGTACAAGGCTGTACAAGTGTGTACAAGGTTGTACAAGTGTGTACAAGGTTGTACAAGTGTGTACAAGGTTGTACAATTGTGTGTCAGGTTGTACAAGTGTGTACAAGGTTGTACAAGTGTGTACAAGGGTGTACAATCGTGTACAAGGATGTACAAGTTTGTACAAGTTTGTACAAGGTTGTACAAGTGTGTACAAGGATGTACAAGTTTGTACAAGGGAGTACAAGTTTGTACAAGATTGTACAAGTGTGTACAAGGGTGTACAATTGTGTACAAGGATGTTCAAGTGTGTACAAGGTTGTACAAGTGTGTACAAGGATGTACAAGTTTGTACAAGGGCTGTACAAGTGTGAACGATGTGTAAAAGTTTGTACAAGGGTGTACAAGTTTGTACAAGTGTGTACAAGGTTGTACAATTGTGTACAAGGTTGTACAAGGTTGTACAAGGCTGTACAAGTGTGTACAAGGTTGTACAAGGTTGTACAAGTGTGTACAAGGGTGTACAAGTTTTTACAAGGTTGTACAAGTGTGTACAAGGTTGTACAAGTGTGTACAAGGCTGTACAAGTGTGTACAAGGTTGTACAAGTGTGTACAAGGCTGTACAATTGTGTACAAGGTTGTACAAGTGTGTACAGGTTGTACAAGTGTGTACAAGGTTGTACAATTGTGTACAAGGCTGTACAAGTGTGTTCAAGGTTGTACAAGTGTGTACAAGGTTGTACAAGTGTGTACAAGGGTGTACAATTGTGTACAAGATGTAAAAGTGTGTACAAGGTTGTACAAGTGTGTACAAGGATGTACAAGTTTGTACAAGGGCTGTACAAGTGTGTACGATGTGTAAAAGTTTGTACAAGGGTGTACAAGTTTGTACAAGTGTGTACAAGGTTGTACAATTGTGTACAAGGCTGTACAAGTGTGTACAAGGTTGTACAATTTTTGTACAAGGCTGTACAAGTGTGTACAAGGTTGTACAAGTGTGTACAAGGCTCTACAATTGTGTACAAGGTTGTACAAGTTTGTACAAGGTTGTACTATCGTGTACAAGGATGTACAAGTTTGTACAAGTTTGTACAAGTTTGTACAAGTTTGTACAAGGTTTTACAAGTGTGTACAAGGATGTACAAGTTTGTACAAGGGTGCACAAGTGTGTACAAGGGTGTACAATCGTGTACAAGCTTGTACAAGTGTGTACAAGGGTGTACAGGTTTGTACAAGGTTGTACAAGGTTGTACAAGTGTGTACAAGGGTGTACAAATGTGTACAAGGATGTAAAAGTTTGTACAAGTGTGTACAAGTTTGTACAAGGTTGTACAAGTGTGTACAAGGTTTTACAATTGTGTACAAGGTTGTACAAGTGTGTACAAGGTTGTACAAGTGTGTACAAGGTTGTACAAGTGTGTACAAGGTTGTACAAGTGTGTACAACTTGTACAAGTGTGTACAAGCTTGTACAAGTGTGTACAAGGTTGTAAAAGTTTGAACAAGGTTGTACAAGTGTGTACAAGTTTGTACAAGTGTGTACAAGTTTGTACAAGGTTGTACAAATGTGTACAAGGGTGTACAAAAGTGTACAAGGGTGCACAAGTTTGAACAAAGGTGTACAAGTGTGTACAAGCTTGTACAAGTGTGTACAAGCTTGTACAAGTGTGTACAAGGGTGTACAGGTTTGTACAAGGTTGTACAAGTGTGTACAAGGGTGTACAAGTGTGTACAAGGTTGTACAAGTGTGTACAAGCTTGTACAAGTGTGTACAAGGGTGTACAAGTGTGTACAAGGTTGTACAAGTTTTTACATGGTTGTACAAGTGTGTACAAGGTTGTACAAGTGTGTACAAGGTTGTACAAGTGTGTACAAGGTTGTACAAGTGTGTACAAGGTTGTACAAGTGTGTACAAGTTGTACAAGTGTGTACAAGGTTGTACAAGTGTGTACAAGTTGTACAAGTGTGTACAAGGATGTACAAGTTTGTACAAGGGAGTACAAGTTTGTACAAGATTGTACAAGTGTGTACTGGGTTGTACAAGTGTGTACAAGATTGTATAAGTTTGTACAAGGTTGTACAAGTGTGTTGAAGGGTGTACAAGTGTGTACAAATGTGTACAAGTTTTACAAGGTTGTACAAGTGTGTACAAGGTTGTACAAGTTGTGTACAAGGTTGTACATGTGTGTACAAGGGTGTACAAGTTTTTACAAGGCTGTACAAGTGTGTACAAGGTTGTACAAGGTTGTACAAGGCTGTACAAGTGTGTACAAGGTTGTACAAGGTTGTACAAGTGTGTACAAGGGTGTACAAGTTTTACAAGGTTGTACAAGTGTGTACAAGGTTGTACAAGTGTGTACAAGGCTGTACAAGTGTGTACAAGGTTGTACAAGTGTGTACAAGGCTGTACAATTGTGTACAAGGTTGTACAAGTGTGTACAAGGTTGTACAAGTGTGTACAAGGTTGTACAATTGTGTACAAGGCTGTACAAGTGTGTTCAAGGTTGTACAAGTGTGTACAAGGTTGTACAAGTGTGTACAAGGGTGTACAATTGTGTACAAGGATGTAAAAGTGTGTACAAGGTTGTACAAGTGTGTACAAGGATGTACAAGTTTGTACAAGGGCTGTACAAGTGTGTACGATGTGTAAAAGTTTGTACAAGGGTGTACAAGTTTGTACAAGTGTGTACAAGGTTGTACAATTGTGTACAAGGCTGTACAAGTGTGTACAAGGTTGTACAATTTTGTACAAGGCTGTACAAGTGTGTACAAGGTTGTACAAGTGTGTACAAGGCTCTACAATTGTGTACAAGGTTGTACAAGTGTGTACAAGGTTGTACAAGTGTGTACAAGGTTGTACAATTGTGTACAAGGCTGTACAAGTGTGTACAAGGTTGTACAATTGTGTACAAGGCTGTACAAGTGTGTAAAAGGTTGTACAAGTGTGTACAAGGTTGTACAAGTGTGTACAAGGTTGTACAAGTATGTACAAGGTTGTACAAGTGTGTACAAGGTTGTACAAGTGTGTACGAGGTTGTACAATTGTGTACAAGGTTGTACAAGTGTGTACAAGGTTGTACAATTGTGTACAAGGCTGTACAAGTGTGTACAAGGTTGTACAAGGTTGTACAAGTGTGTACAAGGGTGTACAAGTTTTAACAAGGTTGTACAAGTGTGTACAAGGTTGTACAAGTGTGTACAAGGCTGTACAATTGTGTACAAGGTTGTACAAGTGTGTACAAGGTTGTACAAGTGTGTACAAGGTTGTACAATTGTGTACAAGGCTGTACAAGTGTGTACAAGGTTGTACAAGTGTGTACAAGGCTGTACAATTGTGTACAAGGTTGTACAAGTGTGTACAAGGTTGTACAAGTGTGTACAAGGTTGTACAATTGTGTACAAGACTGTACAAGTGTGTACAAAGTTGTGCAAGTGTGTACAATGTTGTACAAGTGTGTACAAGGTTGTACAATTGTGTACAAGGTTGTACAAGTGTGTACAAGGTTGTACAAGTGTGTACAAGGGTGTACAATCGTGTACAAGGATGTACAAGTTTGTACAAGATTGTACAAGTGTGTACTGGGTTGTACAAGTGTGTACAAGATTGTATAAGTTTGTACAAGGTTGTACAAGTGTGTACAAGGGTGTACAAGTGTGTACAAATGTGTACAAGTGTGTACAGGGGTGTACAAGTTTGTACAAGGGTGTACAAGTTTTACAAGGTTGTACAAGTGTGTACAAGGTTGTACAAGTTGTGTACTGGGTTGTACAAGTGTGTACAAGATTGTATAAGTTTGTACAAGGTTGTACAAGTGTGTACAAGGGTGTACAAGTGTGTACA
>NW_026543124.1:0-53019 GCF_028750875.1 Macrosteles quadrilineatus | reverse complement strand
ACAACTTGTACAACCTTGTACACACTTGTACAACCTTGTAAAACTTGTACACCCTTGTACAAACTTGTACACCCCTGTACACACTTGTACACATTTGTACACACTTGTACACCCTTGTACACACTTGTACAACCTTGTACAAACTTATACAATCTTGTACACACTTGTACAACCCAGTACACACTTGTACAATCTTGTACAAACTTGTACATCCTTGTACACGATTGTACACCCTTGTACACACTTGTACAACCTTGTACACACTTGTACAACCTTGTACACAATTGTACAACCTTGTACACACTTGTACAACCTTGTACACACTTGCACAACTTTGTACACACTTGTACAGTCTTGTAAACAATTGTACAACCTTGTACACACTTGTACAACCTTGTACACACTTGTACAACCTTGTACACACTTGTACAACATTGTACACAATTGTACAGCCTTGTACACACTTGTACAACCTTGTACACACTTGTACAGCCTTGTACACAATTGTACAACCTTGTACACACTTGTACAACCTTGTACACACTTGTACAACCTTGTACACAATTGTAAAGCCTTGTACACACTTGTACAACCTTGTACACACTTGTATAACCTTGTAAAAACTTGTACACCCTTGTACACACTTGTACAACCTTATACAACCTTGTACACACTTGTACAGCCTTGTACACAATTGTACATACTTGTACACACTTGTACAACCTCGTACACAATTGTACAACCTCGTACACACTTATACAACCTTGTACACACTTGTACAACCTTGTACACACTTGTACAACCTTGTACACACTTGTACAACCTTGTACACACTTGTACAACCTTGTACACACTTGTACAACCTTTTACACACTTGTACAGCCTTGTACACAATTGTACAACCTTGTACACACTTGTACAGCCTTGTACACAATTGTACAACTTTGTACACACTTGTACAACCTTGTACACCCTTGTACACACTTTTACTTATCGTACACACTTGTACACCCTTGTACAAACTTGTACATCCTTGTACACACTTGTACAACCTTGTACAAACTTGTACATCCTTGTACAAACTTGTACATCCTTGTACACGATTTTACACCCTTGTACACACTTGTACAACCTTGTAAAAACTTGTACAACCTTGTACACACTTGTACACCCTTGTACACACTTGTACAAGCTTGTACACACTTTTACAACCATGTACACACTTGTACAACCTTGTACACACTTGTACAACCTTGTACACACTTGTACAACCTTGTACACACTTGTACAACCTTGTAAAACTTGTACACATTTGTACACACTTGTACACCCTTGTACACACTTGTACAACCTTGTACAAACTTATACAATCTTGTACACACTTGTACAACCTTTTACACACTTGTACAGCCTTGTACACAATTGTACAGCCTTGTACACAATTGTACAACCTTGTACACACTTGTACAGCCTTGTACACAATTGTACAACCTTGTACACACTTGTACAACCTTGTACACCCTTGTACACACTTTTACTTATCGTACACACTTGTACACCCTTGTACAAACTTGTACATCCTTGTACACACTTGTACAACCTTGTACAAACTTGTATATCCTTGTACACGATTTTACACCCTTGTACACACTTGTACAACCTTGTAAAAACTTGTACAACCTTGTACACACTTGTACACCCTTGTACACACTTGTACAAGCTTGTACACACTTGTACAACCATGTACACACTTGTACAACCTTGTACACACTTGTACAACCATGTACACACTTGTACAACCTTGTACACACTTGTACAACCTTGTACACACTTGTACAACCTTGTACACACTTGTACAACCTTGTACACACTTGTACAACCTTGTACACACTTGTACAACCTTGTACACACTTGTACAACCTTGTACACACTTGTACAGCCTTGTACACAATTGTACAACCTTGTACACACTTGTACAGCCTTGTACACAATTGTAAAACCTTGTACACACTTGTACAACCTTGTACACCCTTGTACACACTTTTACTTATCGTACACACTTGTACACCCTTGTACAAACTTGTACATCCTTGTACACACTTGTACAACCTTGTACAAAATTGTACAAACTTGTACATCCTTGTACACGATTTTACACCCTTCTACACACTTGTACAACCTTGTAAAAACTTGTACAACCTTGTACACACTTGTACACCCTTGTACACACTTGTACAAGCTTGTACACACTTGTACAAGCTTGTACACACTTGTACAAGCTTGTACACACTTGTACAACATTGTACACACTTGTACAACCTTGTACACACTTGTACAACCTTGTACACACTTGTACAACCTTGTACACACTTGTACAACCTTGTACACACTTGTACAACCTTGTACACACTTGTACAACCTTGTACACACTTGTACAACCTTGTACACACTTGTACAACCTTGTACACACTTGTACAACCTTGTACACACTTGTACAACCTTGTACACACTTGTACAACCTTGTACACACTTGTACAACCTTGTACACACTTGTACAACCTTGTACACACTTGTACAGCCTTGTACACACTTGTACAGCCTTGTACACAATTGTACAACCTTGTACACACTTGTACAACCTTGTACACAATTGTACAAGGTTGTACACACTTGTACAACATTGTACACACTTGTACAACCTTGTACACACTTGTACAACCTTGAACACACTTGTACAACCTTGTACACATTTGTACAACCTTGTACACACTTGTACAACCTTGTACACACTTGTACAACCTTGTACACACTTGTACAACCTTGTACACACTTGTACAACCTTGTGCACCCTTGTACAAACTTGTACATCCATGTACACACTTGTACAACCTTGTACAAACTTGTACAAACTTGTACAAACTTGTACATCCTTGTACACGATTGTTCACCCTTGTACACACTTGTACAACCTTGTACACACTTGTACAACCTGATACACAATTGTACAACCTTGTACACACTTGTACAACCTTGTACACACTTGTACAACCTTGTACACACTTGTACAACCTTGTACACACTTGTACAACCTTGTACACACTTGTACAGCCTTGTACACAATTGTACAACCTTGTACACACTTGTACAACCTTGTACACACTTGTACAACCTTGTACACAATTGTACAGCCTTGTACACACTTGTACAACCTTGTACACACTTGTACAGCCTTGTACAAAATTGTACAACCTTGTACACACTTGTACAACCTTGTACACAATTGTACAGCCTTGTACACACTTGTACAACCTTGTACACACTTGTACATCCTCGTAAAAACTTGTACACCTTTGTACACACTTGTACAACCTTGTACAACCTTGTACACATTTGTACAGCCTTGTACAACCTTGTACACACTTGTGGAGCCTTGTAAAAACTTGTACACCCTTGTACACACATGTACAACCTTGTACACAACTTGTACAACCTTGTACACACTTGTACAACCTTGTAAAACTTGTACACATTTGTACACACTTGTACACCCTTGTACACACTTGTACAACCTTGTACAAACTTATACAATCTTGTACACACTTGTACAACCCAGTACACACTTGTACAATCTTGTACAAACTTGTACTCCCTTGTACAAACTTGTACAACCTTGTACACAATTGTAAAACCTTGTACACACTTGTACAACCTTGTACAAACTTGTACACACTTGTACAAACTTTTACATCCTTGTACACATTTGTACACCCTTGTACACACTTGTACAACCTTGTACAACCTTGTACAAACCTGTACACCCTTGTACACACTTGTACAAGCTTGTACACGATTGTACACCCTTGTACACACTTGTGCACCCTTGTACAAACTTGTACATCCATGTACACACTTGTACAACCTTGTACAAACTTGTACAAACTTGTACAAACTTGTACATCCTTGTACACGATTGTTCACCCTTGTACACACTTGTACAACCTTGTACACACTTGTACAACCTGATACACAATTGTACAACCTTGTACACACTTGTACAACCTTGTACACACTTGTACAACCTTGTACACACTTGTACAACCTTGTACACACTTGTACAACCTTGTACACACTTGTACAGCCTTGTACACAATTGTACAACCTTGTACACACTTGTACAACCTTGTACACACTTGTACAACCTTGTACACAATTGTACAGCCTTGTACACACTTGTACAACCTTGTACACACTTGTACAGCCTTGTACAAAATTGTACAACCTTGTACACACTTGTACAGCCTTGTACACAATTGTACAACCTTGTACACACTTGTACAACCTTGTACACCCTTGTACAAACTTTTACACATCGTACACACTTGTACACCCTTGTACAAACTTGTACATCCTTGTACACACTTGTACAACCTTGTACACACTTGTACAATCTTGTACACACTTGTACAGCCTTGTACACAATTGTACAACCTTGTACACACTTGTACAGCCTTGTACACAATTGTACAACCTTGTACACACTTGTACAACCTTGTACACCCTTGTACACACTTTTACTTATCGTACACACTTGTACACCCTTGTACAAACTTGTACATCCTTGTACACACTTGTACAACCTTGTACAAACTTGTACAAACTTGTACATCCTTGTACACGATTTTACACCCTTGTACACACTTGTACAACCTTGTAAAAACTTGTACAACCTTGTACACACTTGTACACCCTTGTACACACTTGTCCAAGCTTGTACACACTTGTACAACCTTGTACACACTTGTACACCCTTGTACACACATGTACAACCTTGTACACAACTTGTACAACCTTGTACACACTTGTACAACCTTGTAAAACTTGTACACCCTTGTACAAACTTGTACACCCCTGTACACACTTGTACACATTTGTACACACTTGTACACCCTTGTACACACTTGTACAACCTTGTACAAACTTATACAATCTTGTACACACTTGTACAACCCAGTACACAACTTGTACAACCTTGTACACACTTGTACAACCTTGTAAAACTTGTACACCCTTGTACAAACTTGTACACCCCTGTACACACTTGTACACATTTGTACACACTTGTACACCCTTGTACACACTTGTACAACCTTGTACAAACTTATACAATCTTGTACACACTTGTACAACCCAGTACACACTTGTACAATCTTGTACAAACTTGTACATCCTTGTACACGATTGTACACCCTTGTACACACTTGTACAACCTTGTACACACTTGTACAACCTTGTACACAATTGTACAACCTTGTACACACTTGTACAACCTTGTACACACTTGCACAACTTTGTACACACTTGTACAGTCTTGTAAACAATTGTACAACCTTGTACACACTTGTACAACCTTGTACACACTTGTACAACCTTGTACACACTTGTACAACATTGTACACAATTGTACAGCCTTGTACACACTTGTACAACCTTGTACACACTTGTACAGCCTTGTACACAATTGTACAACCTTGTACACACTTGTACAACCTTGTACACACTTGTACAACCTTGTACACAATTGTAAAGCCTTGTACACACTTGTACAACCTTGTACACACTTGTATAACCTTGTAAAAACTTGTACACCCTTGTACACACTTGTACAACCTTATACAACCTTGTACACACTTGTACAGCCTTGTACACAATTGTACATACTTGTACACACTTGTACAACCTCGTACACAATTGTACAACCTCGTACACACTTATACAACCTTGTACACACTTGTACAACCTTGTACACACTTGTACAACCTTGTACACACTTGTACAACCTTGTACACACTTGTACAACCTTGTACACACTTGTACAACCTTTTACACACTTGTACAGCCTTGTACACAATTGTACAACCTTGTACACACTTGTACAGCCTTGTACACAATTGTACAACTTTGTACACACTTGTACAACCTTGTACACCCTTGTACACACTTTTACTTATCGTACACACTTGTACACCCTTGTACAAACTTGTACATCCTTGTACACACTTGTACAACCTTGTACAAACTTGTACATCCTTGTACAAACTTGTACATCCTTGTACACGATTTTACACCCTTGTACACACTTGTACAACCTTGTAAAAACTTGTACAACCTTGTACACACTTGTACACCCTTGTACACACTTGTACAAGCTTGTACACACTTTTACAACCATGTACACACTTGTACAACCTTGTACACACTTGTACAACCTTGTACACACTTGTACAACCTTGTACACACTTGTACAACCTTGTAAAACTTGTACACATTTGTACACACTTGTACACCCTTGTACACACTTGTACAACCTTGTACAAACTTATACAATCTTGTACACACTTGTACAACCCAGTACACACTTGTACAATCTTGTACAAACTTGTGATCCCTTGTACAAACTTGTACAACCTTGTACACAATTGTAAAACCTTGTACACACTTGTACAACCTTGTACAAACTTGTACACACTTGTACAAACTTTTACATCCTTGTACACATTTGTACACCCTTGTACACACTTGTACAACCTTGTACAACCTTGTACAAACCTGTACACCCTTGTACACACTTGTACAAGCTTGTACACGATTGTACACCCTTGTACACACTTGTGCACCCTTGTACAAACTTGTACATCCATTTACACACTTGTACAACCTTGTACAAACTTGTACAAACTTGTACAAACTTGTACATCCTTGTACACGATTGTTCACCCTTGTACACACTTGTACAACCTTGTACACACTTGTACAACCTGATACACAATTGTACAACCTTGTACACACTTGTACAACCTTGTACATATTTGTACAAACTTGTACACACTTGTACAACCTTGTACACACTTGTACAACCTTGTACACACTTGTACAGCCTTGTACACAATTGTACAACCTTGTACACACTTGTACAACCTTGTACACACTTGTACAACCTTGTACACAATTGTACAGCCTTGTACACACTTGTACAACCTTGTACACACTTGTACAGCCTTGTACAAAATTGTACAACCTTGTACACACTTGTACAGCCTTGTACACAATTGTACAACCTTGTACACAATTGTACAACCTTGTACACACTTGTACAACCTTGTACACCCTTGTACAAACTTTTACACATCGTACACACTTGTACACCCTTGTACAAACTTTTACATCCTTGTACACACTTGTACAACCTTGTACACACTTGTACAATCTTGTACACACTTGTACAGCCTTGTACACAATTGTACAACCTTGTACACACTTGTACAGCCTTGTACACAATTGTACAACCTTGTACACACTTGTACAACCTTGTACACCCTTGTACACACTTTTACTTATCGTACACACTTGTACACCCTTGTACAAACTTGTACATCCTTGTACACACTTGTACAACCTTGTACAAACTTGTACAAACTTGTACATCCTTGTACACGATTTTACACCCTTGTACACACTTGTACAACCTTGTAAAAACTTGTACAACCTTGTACACACTTGTACACCCTTGTACACACTTGTACAAGCTTGTACACACTTGTACAACCTTGTACACACTTGTACACCCTTGTACACACATGTACAACCTTGTACACAACTTGTACAACCTTGTACACACTTGTACAACCTTGTAAAACTTGTACACCCTTGTACAAACTTGTACACCCCTGTACACACTTGTACACATTTGTACACACTTGTACACCCTTGTACACACTTGTACACCCTTGTACACACTTGTACAACCTTGTACAAACTTATACAATCTTGTACACACTTGTACAACCCAGTACACAACTTGTACAACCTTGTACACACTTGTACAACCTTGTAAAACTTGTACACCCTTGTACAAACTTGTACACCCCTGTACAAACTTGTACACATTTGTACACACTTGTACACCCTTGTACACACTTGTACAACCTTGTACAAACTTATACAATCTTGTACACACTTGTACAACCCAGTACACACTTGTACAATCTTGTACAAACTTGTACATCCTTGTACACGATTGTACACCCTTGTACACACTTGTACAACCTTGTACACACTTGTACAACCTTGTACACAATTGTACAACCTTGTACACACTTGTACAACCTTGTACACACTTGCACAACTTTGTACACACTTGTACAGTCTTGTACACAATTGTACAACCTTGTACACACTTGTACAACCTTGTACACACTTGTACAACCTTGTACACAATTGTACAGCCTTGTACACACTTGTACAACCTTGTACACACTTGTACAGCCTTGTACACAATTGTACAACCTTGTACACACTTGTACAACCTTGTACACACTTGTACAACCTTGTACACAATTGTACAGCCTTGTACACACTTGTACACACTTGTACAACCTTGTAAAAACTTGTACGCCCTTGTACACACTTGTACAACCTTGTACAACCTTGTACACACTTGTACAGCCTTGTACACAATTGTACATACTTGTACACACTTGTACAACCTTGTACACAATTGTACAACCTCGTACACACTTGTACAACCTTGTACACACTTGTACAACCTTGTACACACTTGTACAACCTTTTACACACTTGTACAGCCTTGTACACAATTGTACAGCCTTGTACACAATTGTACAACCTTGTACACACTTGTACAGCCTTGTACACAATTGTACAACCTTGTACACACTTGTACAACCTTGTACACCCTTGTACACACTTTTACTTATCGTACACACTTGTACACCCTTGTACAAACTTGTACATCCTTGTACACACTTGTACAACCTTGTACAAACTTGTACATCCTTGTACACGATTTTACACCCTTGTACACACTTGTACAACCTTGTAAAAACTTGTACAACCTTGTACACACTTGTACACCCTTGTACACACTTGTACAAGCTTGTACACACTTGTACAACCATGTACACACTTGTACAACCTTGTACACACTTGTACAACCTTGTACACACTTGTACAACCTTGTACACACTTGTACAACCTTGTACACACTTGTACAACCTTGTACACACTTGTACAACCTTGTACACACTTGTACAACCTTGTACACACTTGTACAGCCTTGTACACAATTGTACAACCTTGTACACACTTGTACAGCCTTGTACACAATTGTAAAACCTTGTACACACTTGTACAACCTTGTACACCCTTGTACACACTTTTACTTATCGTACACACTTGTAAACCCTTGTACAAACTTGTACATCCTTGTACACACTTGTACAACCTTGTACAAAATTGTACAAACTTGTACATCCTTGTACACGATTTTACACCCTTGTACACACTTGTACAACCTTGTAAAAACTTGTACAACCTTGTACACACTTGTACACCCTTGTACACACTTGTACAAGCTTGTACACACTTGTACAAGCTTGTACACACTTGTACAAGCTTGTACACACTTGTACAAGGTTGTACACACTTGTACAACATTGTACACACTTGTACAACCTTGTACACACTTGTACAACCTTGTACACACTTGTACAACCTTGTACACACTTGTACAACCTTGTACACACTTGTACAACCTTGTACACACTTGTACAACCTTGTAC
This sequence comes from Macrosteles quadrilineatus, assembly GCF_028750875.1. NCBI lineage: Eukaryota > Metazoa > Arthropoda > Insecta > Hemiptera > Cicadellidae > Macrosteles > Macrosteles quadrilineatus. The sequence continues at coordinate 43,381 of NW_026543124.1, read as the reverse complement.
ACACTTGTACAACCTTGTACACACTTGTACAACCTTGTACACACTTGTACAACCTTGTACACACTTGTACAACCTTGTACACACTTGTACAACCTTGTACACACTTGTACAACCTTGTACACACTTGTACAACCTTGTACACACTTGTACACCCTTGTACACACTTTTACTTATCGTACACACTTGTACACCCTTGTACAAACTTGTACATCCTTGTACACACTTGTACAACCTTGTACAAACTTGTACATCCTTGTACACGATTTTACACCCTTGTACACACTTGTACAACCTTGTAAAAACTTGTACAACCTTGTACACACTTGTACACCCTTGTACACACTTGTACAAGCTTGTACACACTTGTACAACCATGTACACACTTGTACAACCTTGTACACACTTGTACAACCTTGTACACACTTGTACAACCTTGTACACACTTGTACAACCTTGTACACACTTGTACAACCTTGTACACACTTGTACAACCTTGTACACACTTGTACAACCTTGTACACACTTGTACAGCCTTGTACACAATTGTACAACCTTGTACACACTTGTACAGCCTTGTACACAATTGTAAAACCTTGTACACACTTGTACAACCTTGTACACCCTTGTACACACTTTTACTTATCGTACACACTTGTACACCCTTGTACAAACTTGTACATCCTTGTACACACTTGTACAACCTTGTACAAAATTGTACAAACTTGTACATCCTTGTACACGATTTTACACCCTTGTACACACTTGTACAACCTTGTAAAAACTTGTACAACCTTGTACACACTTGTACACCCTTGTACACACTTGTACAAGCTTGTACACACTTGTACAAGCTTGTACACACTTGTACAAGCTTGTACACACTTGTACAAGGTTGTACACACTTGTACAACATTGTACACACTTGTACAACCTTGTACACACTTGTACAACCTTGTACACACTTGTACAACCTTGTACACACTTGTACAACCTTGTACACACTTGTACAACCTTGTACACACTTGTACAACCTTGTACACACTTGTACAACCTTGTACACACTTGTACAACCTTGTACACACTTGTACAACCTTGTACACACTTGTACAACCTTGTACACACTTGTACAACCTTGTACACACTTGTACAACCTTGTACACACTTGTACAACCTTGTACACACTTGTACAACCTTTTACACACTTGTACAACCTTGTACACACTTGTACAACCTTGTACACACTTGTACAGCCTTGTACACAATTGTACAACCTTGTACACACTTGTACAACCTTGTACACACTTGTACAACCTTGTACACAATTGTACAAGGTTGTACACACTTGTACAACATTGTACACACTTGTACAACCTTGTACACACTTGTACAACCTTGTACACACTTGTACAACCTTGTACACACTTGTACAACCTTGTACACATTTGTACAACCTTGTACACACTTGTACAACCTTGTACACACTTGTACAACCTTGTACACACTTGTACAACCTTGTACACACTTGTACAACCTTGTGCACCCTTGTACAAACTTGTACATCCATGTACACACTTGTACAACCTTGTACAAACTTGTACAAACTTGTACAAACTTGTACATCCTTGTACACGATTGTTCACCCTTGTACACACTTGTACAACCTTGTACACACTTGTACAACCTGATACACAATTGTACAACCTTGTACACACTTGTAAAACCTTGTACACACTTGTACAACCTTGTACACACTTGTACAACCTTGTACACACTTGTACAACCTTGTACACACTTGTACAGCCTTGTACACAATTGTACAACCTTGTACACACTTGTACAACCTTGTACACACTTGTACAACCTTGTACACAATTGTACAGCCTTGTACACGCTTGTACAACCTTGTACACACTTGTACAGCCTTGTACAAAATTGTACAACCTTGTACACACTTGTACAGCCTTGTACACAATTGTACAACCTTGTACACACTTGTACAACCTTGTACACCCTTGTACAAACTTTTAAACATCGTACACACTTGTACACCCTTGTACAAACTTTTACATCCTTGTACACACTTGTACAACCTTGTACACACTTGTACAATCTTGTACACACTTGTACAGCCTTGTACACAATTGTACAACCTTGTACACACTTGTACAGCCTTGTACACAATTGTACAACCTTGTACACACTTGTACAACCTTGTACACCCTTGTACACACTTTTACTTATCGTACACACTTGTACACCCTTGTACAAACTTGTACATCCTTGTACACACTTGTACAACCTTGTACAAACTTGTACATCCTTGTACACGATTTTACACCCTTGTACACACTTGTACAACCTTGTAAAAACTTGTACAACCTTGTACACACTTGTACACCCTTGTACACACTTGTACAAGCTTGTACACACTTGTACAACCTTGTACACACTTGTACACACTTTTACTTATCGTACACACTTGTACACCCTTGTACAAACTTGTACATCCTTGTACACACTTGTACAACCTTGTACAAAATTGTACAAACTTGTACATCCTTGTACACGATTTTACACCCTTGTACACACTTGTACAACCTTGTAAAAACTTGTACAACCTTGTACACACTTGTACACCCTTGTACACACTTGTACAAGCTTGTACACACTTGTACAAGCTTGTACACACTTGTACAAGCTTGTACACATTTGTACAAGGTTATACACACTTGTACAACATTGTACACACTTGTACAACCTTGTACACACTTGTACAACCTTGTACACACTTGTACAACCTTGTACACACTTGTACAACCTTGTACACATTTGTACAACCTTGTACACACTTGTACAACCTTGTACACACTTGTACAACCTTGTACACACTTGTACAACCTTGTACACACTTGTACAACCTTGTACACACTTGTACAACCTTGTACACACTTGTACAACCTTGTACACACTTGTACAACCTTGTACACACTTGTACAACCTTTTACACACTTGTACAACCTTGTACACACTTGTACAACCTTGTACACACTTGTACAGCCTTGTACACAATTGTACAACCTTGTACACACTTGTACAACCTTGTACACACTTGTACAACCTTGTACACAATTGTACAAGGTTGTACACACTTGTACAACATTGTACACACTTGTACAACCTTGTACACACTTGTACAACCTTGTACACACTTGTACAACCTTGTACACATTTGTACAACCTTGTACACACTTGTACAACCTTGTACACACTTGTACAACCTTGTACACACTTGTACAACCTTGTACACACTTGTACAACCTTGTGCACCCTTGTACAAACTTGTACATCCATGTACACACTTGTACAACCTTGTACAAACTTGTACAAACTTGTACAAACTTGTACATCCTTGTACACGATTGTTCACCCTTGTACACACTTGTACAACCTTGTACACACTTGTACAACCTGATACACAATTGTACAACCTTGTACACACTTGTACAACCTTGTACACACTTGTACAACCTTGTACACACTTGTACAACCTTGTACACACTTGTACAACCTTGTACACACTTGTACAGCCTTGTACACAATTGTACAACCTTGTACACACTTGTACAACCTTGTACACACTTGTACAACCTTGTACACAATTGTACAGCCTTGTACACGCTTGTACAACCTTGTACACACTTGTACAGCCTTGTACAAAATTGTACAACCTTGTACACACTTGTACAGCCTTGTACACAATTGTACAACCTTGTACACACTTGTACAACCTTGTACACCCTTGTACAAACTTTTAAACATCGTACACACTTGTACACCCTTGTACAAACTTTTACATCCTTGTACACACTTGTACAACCTTGTACACACTTGTACAATCTTGTACACACTTGTACAGCCTTGTACACAATTGTACAACCTTGTACACACTTGTACAGCCTTGTACACAATTGTACAACCTTGTACACACTTGTACAACCTTGTACACCCTTGTACACACTTTTACTTATCGTACACACTTGTACACCCTTGTACAAACTTGTACATCCTTGTACACACTTGTACAACCTTGTACAAACTTGTACATCCTTGTACACGATTTTACACCCTTGTACACACTTGTACAACCTTGTAAAAACTTGTACAACCTTGTACACACTTGTACACCCTTGTACACACTTGTACAAGCTTGTACACACTTGTACAACCTTGTACACACTTGTACACCCTTGTACACACATGTACAACCTTGTACACAACTTGTACAACCTTGTACACACTTGTACAACCTTGTAAAACTTGTACACCCTTGTACAAACTTGTACACCCCTGTACACACTTGTACAACCTTGTACACATTTGTACAACCTTGTACACACTTGTACAACCTTGTACACACTTGTACAACCTTGTACACACTTGTACAACCTTGTACACACTTGTACAAACTTGTACACACTTGTACAACCTTGTACACACTTGTACAACCTTGTACACACTTGTACAACCTTGTACACACTTGTACAACCTTGTACACACTTGTACAACCTTTTACACACTTGTACAACCTTGTACACACTTGTACAACCTTGTACACACTTGTACAGCCTTGTACACAATTGTACAACCTTGTACACACTTGTACAACCTTGTACACACTTGTACAACCTTGTACACAATTGTACAAGGTTGTACACACTTGTACAACATTGTACACACTTGTACAACCTTGTACACACTTGTACAACCTTGTACACACTTGTACAACCTTGTACACATTTGTACAACCTTGTACACACTTGTACAACCTTGTACACACTTGTACAACCTTGTACACACTTGTACAACCTTGTACACACTTGTACAACCTTGTGCACCCTTGTACAAACTTGTACATCCATGTACACACTTGTACAACCTTGTACAAACTTGTACAAACTTGTACAAACTTGTACATCCTTGTACACGATTGTTCACCCTTGTACACACTTGTACAACCTTGTACACACTTGTACAACCTGATACACAATTGTACAACCTTGTACACACTTGTACAACCTTGTACACACTTGTACAACCTTGTACACACTTGTACAACCTTGTACACACTTGTACAACCTTGTACACACTTGTACAGCCTTGTACACAATTGTACAACCTTGTACACACTTGTACAACCTTGTACACACTTGTACAACCTTGTACACAATTGTACAGCCTTGTACACGCTTGTACAACCTTGTACACACTTGTACAGCCTTGTACAAAATTGTACAACCTTGTACACACTTGTACAGCCTTGTACACAATTGTACAACCTTGTACACACTTGTACAACCTTGTACACCCTTGTACAAACTTTTAAACATCGTACACACTTGTACACCCTTGTACAAACTTTTACATCCTTGTACACACTTGTACAACCTTGTACACACTTGTACAATCTTGTACACACTTGTACAGCCTTGTACACAATTGTACAACCTTGTACACACTTGTACAGCCTTGTACACAATTGTACAACCTTGTACACACTTGTACAACCTTGTACAACCTTGTACACACTTTTACTTATCGTACACACTTGTACACCCTTGTACAAACTTGTACATCCTTGTACACACTTGTACAAACTTGTACAAACTTGTACATCCTTGTACACGATTTTACACCCTTGTACACACTTGTACAACCTTGTAAAAACTTGTACAACCTTGTACACACTTGTACACACATGTACACACTTGTACAAGCTTGTACACACTTGTACAACCTTGTACACACTTGTACACCCTTGTACACACATGTACAACCTTGTACACAACTTGTACAACCTTGTACACACTTGTACAACCTTGTAAAACTTGTACACCCTTGTACAAACTTGTACACCCCTGTACACACTTGTACACATTTGTACACACTTGTACACCCTTGTACACACTTGTACAACCTTGTACAAACTTATACAATCTTGTACACACTTGTACAACCCAGTACACACTTGTACAATCTTGTACAAACTTGTACATCCTTGTACACGATTGTACACCCTTGTACACACTTGTACAACCTTGTACACACTTGTACAACCTTGTACACAATTGTACAACCTTGTACACACTTGTACAACCTTGTACACACTTGCACAACTTTGTACACACTTGTACAGTCTTGTACACAATTGTACAACCTTGTACACACTTGTACAACCTTGTACACACTTGTACAACCTTGTACACAATTGTACAGCCTTGTACACACTTGTACAACCTTGTACACACTTGTACAGCCTTGTACACAATTGTACAACCTTGTACACACTTGTACAACCTTGTACACACTTGTACAACCTTGTACACAATTGTACAGCCTTGTACACACTTGTACACACTTGTACAACCTTGTAAAAACTTGTACGCCCTTGTACACACTTGTACAACCTTGTACAACCTTGTACACACTTGTACAGCCTTGTACACAATTGTACATACTTGTACACACTTGTACAACCTTGTACACAATTGTACAACCTCGTACACACTTATACAACCTTGTACACACTTGTACAACCTTGTACACACTTGTACAACCTTGTACACACTTGTACAACCTTGTACACACTTGTACAACCTTTTACACACTTGTACAGCCTTGTACACAATTGTACAGCCTTGTACACAATTGTACAACCTTGTACACACTTGTACAGCCTTGTACACAATTGTACAACCTTGTACACACTTGTACAACCTTGTACACCCTTGTACACACTTTTACTTATCGTACACACTTGTACACCCTTGTACAAACTTGTACATCCTTGTACACACTTGTACAACCTTGTACAAACTTGTACATCCTTGTACACGATTTTACACCCTTGTACACACTTGTACAACCTTGTAAAAACTTGTACAACCTTGTACACACTTGTACACCCTTGTACACACTTGTACAAGCTTGTACACACTTGTACAACCATGTACACACTTGTACAACCTTGTACACACTTGTACAACCTTGTACACACTTGTACAACCTTGTACACACTTGTACAACCTTGTACACACTTGTACAACCTTGTACACACTTGTACAACCTTGTACACACTTGTACAACCTTGTACACACTTGTACAACCTTGTACACGTTTGTACAACCTTGTACACACTTGTACAGCCTTGTACACAATTGTACAACCTTGTACACACTTGTACAGCCTTGTACACAATTGTAAAACCTTGTACACACTTGTACAAACTTGTACACCCTTGTACACACTTTTACTTATCGTACACACTTGTACACCCTTGTACAAACTTGTACATCCTTGTACACACTTGTACAACCTTGTACAAAATTGTACAATCTTGTACATCCTTGTACACGATTTTACACCCTTGTACACACTTGTACAACCTTGTAAAAACTTGTACAACCTTGTACACACTTGTACACCCTTGTACACACTTGTACAAGCTTGTACACACTTGTACAAGCTTGTACACACTTGTACAAGGTTGTACACACTTGTACAACCTTGTACACACTTGTACAACCTTGTACACACTTGTACAACCTTGTACACACTTGTACAACCTTGTACACACTTGTACAACCTTGTACACACTTGTACAACCTTGTACACACTTGTACAACCTTGTACACACTTGTACAACCTTGTACACACTTGTACAACCTTGTACACACTTGTACAACCTTGTACACACTTGTACAACCTTGTACAAACTTGTACATCCTTGTACACGATTTTACACCCTTGTACACACTTGTACAACCTTGTAAAAACTTGTACAACCTTGTACACACTTGTACACCCTTGTACACACTTGTACAAGCTTGTACACACTTGTACAACCTTGTACACACTTGTACACCCTTGTACACACATGTACAACCTTGTACACAACTTGTACAACCTTGTACACACTTGTACAACCTTGTAAAACTTGTACACCCTTGTACAAACTTGTACACCCCTGTACACACTTGTACACATTTGTACACACTTGTACACCCTTGTACACACTTGTACAACCTTGTACAAACTTATACAATCTTGTACACACTTGTACAACCCAGTACACAACTTGTACAACCTTGTACACACTTGTACAACCTTGTAAAACTTGTACACCCTTGTACAAACTTGTACACCCCTGTACAAACTTGTACACATTTGTACACACTTGTACACCCTTGTACACACTTGTACAACCTTGTACAAACTTATACAATCTTGTACACACTTGTACAACCCAGTACACACTTGTACAATCTTGTACAAACTTGTACATCCTTGTACACGATTGTACACCCTTGTACACACTTGTACAACCTTGTACACACTTGTACAACCTTGTACACAATTGTACAACCTTGTACACACTTGGACAACCTTGTACACACTTGCACAACTTTGTACACACTTGTACAGTCTTGTACACACTTGTACAACCTTGTACACACTTGTACAACCTTGTACACACTTGTACAACCTTGTACACAATTGTACAGCCTTGTACACACTTGTACAACCTTGTACACACTTGTACAGCCTTGTACACAATTGTACAACCTTGTACACACTTGTACAACCTTGTACACACTTGTACAACCTTGTACACAATTGTACAGCCTTGTACACACTTGTACACACTTGTACAACCTTGTAAAAACTTGTACGCCCTTGTACACACTTGTACAACCTTGTACAACCTTGTACACACTTGTACAGCCTTGTACACAATTGTACATACTTGTACACACTTGTACAACCTTGTACACAATTGTACAACCTCGTACACACTTATACAACCTTGTACACACTTGTACAACCTTGTACACACTTGTACAACCTTGTACACACTTGTACAACCTTTTACACACTTGTACAGCCTTGTACACAATTGTACAGCCTTGTACACAATTGTACAACCTTGTACACACTTGTACAGCCTTGTACACAATTGTACAACCTTGTACACACTTGTACAACCTTGTACACCCTTGTACACACTTTTACTTATCGTACACACTTGTACACCCTTGTACAAACTTGTACATCCTTGTACACACTTGTACAACCTTGTACAAACTTGTACATCCTTGTACACGATTTTACACCCTTGTACACACTTGTACAACCTTGTAAAAACTTGTACAACCTTGTACACACTTGTACACCCTTGTACACACTTGTACAAGCTTGTACACACTTGTACAACCATGTACACACTTGTACAACCTTGTACACACTTGTACAACCTTGTACACACTTGTACAACCTTGTACACACTTGTACAACCTTGTACACACTTGTACAACCTTGTACACACTTGTACAACCTTGTACACACTTGTACAACCTTGTACACACTTGTACAGCCTTGTACACAATTGTACAACCTTGTACACACTTGTACAGCCTTGTACACAATTGTAAAACCTTGTACACACTTGTACAACCTTGTACACCCTTGTACACACTTTTACTTATCGTACACACTTGTACACCCTTGTACAAACTTGTACATCCTTGTACACACTTGTACAACCTTGTACAAAATTGTACAAACTTGTACATCCTTGTACACGATTTTACACCCTTGTACACACTTGTACAACCTTGTAAAAACTTGTACAACCTTGTACACACTTGTACACCCTTGTACACACTTGTACAAGCTTGTACACACTTGTACAAGCTTGTACACACTTGTACAAGCTTGTACACACTTGTACAAGGTTGTACACACTTGTACAACATTGTACACACTTGTACAACCTTGTACACACTTGTACAACCTTGTACACACTTGTACAACCTTGTACACACTTGTACAACCTTGTACACACTTGTACAACCTTGTACACACTTGTACAACCTTGTACACACTTGTACAACCTTGTACACACTTGTACAACCTTGTACACACTTGTACAACCTTGTACACACTTGTACAACCTTGTACACACTTGTACAACCTTGTACACACTTGTACAACCTTTTACACACTTGTACAACCTTGTACACACTTGTACAACCTTGTACACACTTGTACAGCCTTGTACACAATTGTACAACCTTGTACACACTTGTACAACCTTGTACACACTTGTACAACCTTGTACACAATTGTACAAGGTTGTACACACTTGTACAACATTGTACACACTTGTACAACCTTGTACACACTTGTACAACCTTGTACACACTTGTACAACCTTGTACACATTTGTACAACCTTGTACACACTTGTACAACCTTGTACACACTTGTACAACCTTGTACACACTTGTACAACCTTGTACACACTTGTACAACCTTGTGCACCCTTGTACAAACTTGTACATCCATGTACACACTTGTACAACCTTGTACAAACTTGTACAAACTTGTACATCCTTGTACACGATTGTTCACCCTTGTACACACTTGTACAACCTTGTACACACTTGTACAACCTGATACACAATTGTACAACCTTGTACACACTTGTACAACCTTGTACACACTTGTACAACCTTGTACACACTTGTACAACCTTGTACACACTTGTACAACCTTGTACACACTTGTACAGCCTTGTACACAATTGTACAACCTTGTACACACTTGTACAACCTTGTACACACTTGTACAACCTTGTACACAATTGTACAGCCTTGTACACGCTTGTACAACCTTGTACACACTTGTACAGCCTTGTACAAAATTGTACAACCTTGTACACACTTGTACAGCCTTGTACACAATTGTACAACCTTGTACACACTTGTACAACCTTGTACACCCTTGTACAAACTTTTAAACATCGTACACACTTGTACACCCTTGTACAAACTTTTACATCCTTGTACACACTTGTACAACCTTGTACACACTTGTACAATCTTGTACACACTTGTACAGCCTTGTACACAATTGTACAACCTTGTACACACTTGTACAGCCTTGTACACAATTGTACAACCTTGTACACACTTGTACAACCTTGTACACCCTTGTACACACTTTTACTTATCGTACACACTTGTACACCCTTGTACAAACTTGTACATCCTTGTACACACTTGTACAACCTTGTACACACTTGTACAACCTTGTACACACTTGTACAACCTTGTACACACTTGTACAACCTTGTACACACTTGTACAGCCTTGTACACAATTGTACAACCTTGTACACACTTGTACAGCCTTGTACACAATTGTAAAACCTTGTACACACTTGTACAACCTTGTACACCCTTGTACACACTTTTACTTATCGTACACACTTGTACACCCTTGTACAAACTTGTACATCCTTGTACACACTTGTACAACCTTGTACAAAATTGTACAAACTTGTACATCCTTGTACACGATTTTACACCCTTGTACACACTTGTACAACCTTGTAAAAACTTGTACAACCTTGTACACACTTGTACACCCTTGTACACACTTGTACAAGCTTGTACACACTTGTACAAGCTTGTACACACTTGTACAAGCTTGTACACACTTGTACAAGGTTGTACACACTTGTACAACATTGTACACACTTGTACAACCTTGTACACACTTGTACAACCTTGTACACACTTGTACAACCTTGTACACACTTGTACAACCTTGTACACACTTGTACAACCTTGTACACACTTGTACAACCTTGTACACACTTGTACAACCTTGTACACACTTGTACAACCTTGTACACACTTGTACAACCTTGTACACACTTGTACAACCTTGTACACACTTGTACAACCTTGTACACACTTGTACAACCTTGTACACACTTGTACAACCTTGTACACACTTGTACAACCTTGTACACACTTGTACAACCTTTTACACACTTGTACAACCTTGTACACACTTGTACAACCTTGTACACACTTGTACAGCCTTGTACACAATTGTACAACCTTGTACACACTTGTACAACCTTGTACACACTTGTACAACCTTGTACACAATTGTACAAGGTTGTACACACTTCTACAACATTGTACACACTTGTACAACCTTGTACACACTTGTACAACCTTGTACACACTTGTACAACCTTGTACACATTTGTACAACCTTGTACACACTTGTACAACCTTGTACACACTTGTACAACCTTGTACACACTTGTACAACCTTGTACACACTTGTACAACCTTGTGCACCCTTGTACAAACTTGTACATCCATGTACACACTTGTACAACCTTGTACAAACTTGTACAAACTTGTACAAACTTGTACATCCTTGTACACGATTGTTCACCCTTGTACACACTTGTACAACCTTGTACACACTTGTACAACCTGATACACAATTGTACAACCTTGTACACACTTGTACAACCTTGTACACACTTGTACAACCTTGTACACACTTGTACAACCTTGTACACACTTGTACAACCTTGTACACACTTGTACAGCCTTGTACACAATTGTACAACCTTGTACACACTTGTACAACCTTGTACACACTTGTACAACCTTGTACACAATTGTACAGCCTTGTACACGCTTGTACAACCTTGTACACACTTGTACAGCCTTGTACAAAATTGTACAACCTTGTACACACTTGTACAGCCTTGTACACAATTGTACAACCTTGTACACACTTGTACAACCTTGTACACCCTTGTACAAACTTTTAAACATCGTACACACTTGTACACCCTTGTACAAACTTTTACATCCTTGTACACACTTGTACAACCTTGTACACACTTGTACAATCTTGTACACACTTGTACAGCCTTGTACACAATTGTACAACCTTGTACACACTTGTACAGCCTTGTACACAATTGTACAACCTTGTACACACTTGTACAACCTTGTACACCCTTGTACACACTTTTACTTATCGTACACACTTGTACACCCTTGTACAAACTTGTACATCCTTGTACACACTTGTACAACCTTGTACAAACTTGTACATCCTTGTACACGATTTTACACCCTTGTACACACTTGTACAACCTTGTAAAAACTTGTACAACCTTGTACACACTTGTACACCCTTGTACACACTTGTACAAGCTTGTACACACTTGTACAACCTTGTACACACTTGTACACCCTTGTACACACATGTACAACCTTGTACACAACTTGTACAACCTTGTACACACTTGTACAACCTTGTAAAACTTGTACACCCTTGTACAAACTTGTACACCCCTGTACACACTTGTACACATTTGTACACACTTGTACACCCTTGTACACACTTGTACAACCTTGTACAAACTTATACAATCTTGTACACACTTGTACAACCCAGTACACAACTTGTACAACCTTGTACACACTTGTACAACCTTGTAAAACTTGTACACCCTTGTACAAACTTGTACACCCCTGTACACACTTGTACACATTTGTACACACTTGTACACCCTTGTACACACTTGTACAACCTTGTACAAACTTATACAATCTTGTACACACTTGTACAACCCAGTACACACTTGTACAACTTTGTACAAACTTGTACATCCTTGTACACGATTGTACACCCTTGTACACACTTGTACAACCTTGTACACACTTGTACAACCTTGTACACAATTGTACAACCTTGTACACACTTGTACAACCTTGTACACACTTGCACAACTTTGTACACACTTGTACAGTCTTGTACACAATTGTACAACCTTGTACACACTTGTACAACCTTGTACACACTTGTACAACCTTGTACACAATTGTACAGCCTTGTACACACTTGTACAACCTTGTACACACTTGTACAGCCTTGTACACAATTGTACAACCTTGTACACACTTGTACAACCTTGTACACACTTGTACAACCTTGTACACAATTGTACAGCCTTGTACACACTTGTACACACTTGTACAACCTTGTAAAAACTTGTACGCCCTTGTACACACTTGTACAACCTTGTACAACCTTGTACACACTTGTACAGCCTTGTACACAATTGTACATACTTGTACACACTTGTACAACCTTGTACACAATTGTACAACCTCGTACACACTTATACAACCTTGTACACACTTGTACAACCTTGTACACACTTGTACAACCTTGTACACACTTGTACAACCTTGTACACACTTGTACAACCTTTTACACACTTGTACAGCCTTGTACACAATTGTACAGCCTTGTACACAATTGTACAACCTTGTACACACTTGTACAGCCTTGTACACAATTGTACAACCTTGTACACACTTGTACAACCTTGTACACCCTTGTACACACTTTTACTTATCGTACACACTTGTACACCCTTGTACAAACTTGTACATCCTTGTACACACTTGTACAACCTTGTACAAACTTGTACATCCTTGTACACGATTTTACACCCTTGTACACACTTGTACAACCTTGTAAAAACTTGTACAACCTTGTACACACTTGTACACCCTTGTACACACTTGTACAAGCTTGTACACACTTGTACAACCATGTACACACTTGTACAACCTTGTAAACACTTGTACAACCTTGTACACACTTGTACAACCTTGTACACACTTGTACAACCTTGTACACACTTGTACAACCTTGTACACACTTGTACAACCTTGTACACACTTGTACAACCTTGTACACGTTTGTACAACCTTGTACACACTTGTACAGCCTTGTACACAATTGTACAACCTTGTACACACTTGTACAGCCTTGTACACAATTGTAAAACCTTGTACACACTTGTACAACCTTGTACACCCTTGTACACACTTTTACTTATCGTACACACTTGTACACCCTTGTACAAACTTGTACATCCTTGTACACACTTGTACAACCTTGTACAAAATTGTACAAACTTGTACATCCTTGTACACGATTTTACACCCTTGTACACACTTGTACAACCTTGTAAAAACTTGTACAACCTTGTACACACTTGTACACCCTTGTACACACTTGTACAAGCTTGTACACACTTGTACAAGCTTGTACACACTTGTACAAGCTTGTACACACTTGTACAAGGTTGTACACACTTGTACAACATTGTACACACTTGTACAACCTTGTACACACTTGTACAACCTTGTACACACTTGTACAACCTTGTACACACTTGTACAACCTTGTACACACTTGTACAACCTTGTACACACTTGTACAACCTTGTACACACTTGTACAACCTTGTACACACTTGTACAACCTTGTACACACTTGTACAACCTTGTACACACTTGTACAACCTTGTACACACTTGTACAACCTTGTACACACTTGTACAACCTTGTACACACTTGTAAAACCTTGTACACACTTGTACAACCTTGAACACACTTGTACAGCCTTGTACACAATTGTACAACCTTGTACACACTTGTACAACCTTGTACACACTTGTACAACCTTGTACACACTTGTACAACCTTGTACACAATTGTACAGCCTTGTACACACTTGTACAACCTTGTACACAATTGTACAACCTTGTACACACTTGTACAACCTTGTACACAATTGTACAGCCTTGTACACACTTGTACAACCTTGTACACACTTGTACATCCTCGTAAAAACTTGTACACCCTTGTACACACTTGTACAACCTTGTACAACCTTGTACACACTTGTACAGCCTTGTACAACCTTGTACAAACTTGTAGAGCCTTGTAAAAACTTGTACACCCTTGTACACACATGTACAACCTTGTACACAACTTGTACAACCTTGTACACACTTGTACAACCTTGTAAAACTTGTACACATTTGTACACACTTGTACACCCTTGTACACACTTGTACAACCTTGTACAAACTTATACAATCTTGTACACACTTGTACAACCCAGTACACACTTGTACAATCTTGTACAAACTTGTACTCCCTTGTACAAACTTGTACATCCTTGTACACACTTGTACAACCTTGTACAAACTTGTACAAACTTGCACAAACTTGTACATCCTTGTACACGATTGTACACCCTTGTACACACTTGTACAACCTTGTACACACTTGTACAACCTGACACACAATTGTACAACCTTGTACACACTTGTACAACCTTTTACACACTTGTACAGCCTTGTACACAATTGTACAGCCTTGTACACAATTGTACAACCTTGTACACACTTGTACAGCCTTGTACACAATTGTACAACCTTGTACACACTTGTACAACCTTGTACACACTTTTACTTATCGTACACACTTGTACACCCTTGTACAAACTTGTACATCCTTGTACACACTTGTACAACCTTGTACAAACTTGTACATCCTTGTACACGATTTTACACCCTTGTACACACTTGTACAACCTTGTAAAAACTTGTACAACCTTGTACACACTTGTACACCCTTGTACACACTTGTACAAGCTTGTACACACTTGTACAACCATGTACACACTTGTACAACCTTGTACACACTTGTACAACCTTGTACACACTTGTACAACCTTGTACACACTTGTACAACCTTGTACACACTTGTACAACCTTGTACACACTTGTACAACCTTGTACACACTTGTACAGCCTTGTACACAATTGTACAACCTTGTACACACTTGTACAGCCTTGTACACAATTGTAAAACCTTGTACACACTTGTACAACCTTGTACACCCTTGTACACACTTTTACTTATCGTACACACTTGTACACCCTTGTACAAACTTGTACATCCTTGTACACACTTGTACAACCTTGTACAAAATTGTACAAACTTGTACATCCTTGTACACGATTTTACACCCTTGTACACACTTGTACAACCTTGTAAAAACTTGTACAACCTTGTACACACTTGTACACCCTTGTACACACTTGTACAAGCTTGTACACACTTGTACAAGCTTGTACACACTTGTACAAGCTTGTACACACTTGTACAGATTGTACACACTTGTACAACCTTGTACACACTTGTACAACCTTGTACACACTTGTACAACCTTGTACACACTTGTACAACCTTGTACACACTTGTACAACCTTGTACACACTTGTACAACCTTGTACACACTTGTACAACCTTGTACACACTTGTACAACCTTGTACACACTTGTACAACCTTGTACACACTTGTACAACCTTGTACACACTTGTACAACCTTGTACACACTTGTACAACCTTTTACTCACTTGTACAACCTTGTACACACTTGTACAGCCTTGTACACACTTGTACAGCCTTGTACACAATTGTACAACCTTGTACACACTTGTACAACCTTGTACACACTTGTACAACCTTGTACACAATTGTACAAGGTTGTACACACTTGTACAACATTGTACACACTTGTACAACCTTGTACACACTTGTACAACCTTGTACACACTTGTACAACCTTGTACACATTTGTACAACCTTGTACACACTTGTACAACCTTGTACACACTTGTACAACCTTGTACACACTTGTACAACCTTGTACACACTTGTACAACCTTGTGCACCCTTGTACAAACTTGTACATCCATGTACACACTTGTACAACCTTGTACAAACTTGTACAAACTTGTACAAACTTGTACATCCTTGTACACGATTGTTCACCCTTGTACACACTTGTACAACCTTGTACACACTTGTACAACCTGATACACAATTGTACAACCTTGTACACACTTGTACAACCTTGTACACACTTGTACAACCTTGTACACACTTGTACAACCTTGTACACACTTGTACAACCTTGTACACACTTGTACAGCCTTGTACACAATTGTACAACCTTGTACACACTTGTACAACCTTGTACACACTTGTACAACCTTGTACACAATTGTACAGCCTTGTACACACTTGTACAACCTTGTACACACTTGTACAGCCTTGTACAAAATTGTACAACCTTGTACACACTTGTACAGCCTTGTACACAATTGTACAACCTTGTACACACTTGTACAACCTTGTACACCCTTGTACAAACTTTTACACATCGTACACACTTGTACACCCTTGTACAAACTTTTACATCCTTGTACACACTTGTACAACCTTGTACACACTTGTACAATCTTGTACACACTTGTACAGCCTTGTACACAATTGTACAACCTTGTACACACTTGTACAGCCTTGTACACAATTGTACAACCTTGTACACACTTGTACAACCTTGTACACCCTTGTACACACTTTTACTTATCGTACACACTTGTACACCCTTGTACAAACTTGTACATCCTTGTACACAATTGTACAACCTTGTACAAACTTGTACAAACTTGTACATCCTTGTACACGATTTTACACCCTTGTACACACTTGTACAACCTTGTAAAAACTTGTACAACCTTGTACACACTTGTACACCCTTGTACACACTTGTACAAGCTTGTACACACTTGTACAACCTTGTACACACTTGTACACCCTTGTACACACATGTACAACCTTGTACACAACTTGTACAACCTTGTACACACTTGTACAACCTTGTAAAACTTGTACACCCTTGTACAAACTTGTACACCCCTGTACACACTTGTACACATTTGTACACACTTGTACACCCTTGTACACACTTGTACAACCTTGTACAAACTTATACAATCTTGTACACACTTGTACAACCCAGTACACAGATTGTACAACCTTGTACACACTTGTACAACCTTGTAAAACTTGTACACCCTTGTACAAACTTGTACACCCCTGTACACACTTGTACACATTTGTACACACTTGTACATCCTTGTACACACTTGTACAACCTTGTACAAACTTATACAATCTTGTACACACTTGTACAACCCAGTACACACTTGTACAATCTTGTACAAACTTGTACATCCTTGTACACGATTGTACACCCTTGTACACACTTGTACAACCTTGTACACACTTGTACAACCTTGTACACAATTGTACAACCTTGTACACACTTGTACAACCTTGTACACACTTGCACAACTTTGTACACACTTGTACAGTCTTGTACACAATTGTACAACCTTGTACACACTTGTACAACCTTGTACACACTTGTACAACCTTGTACACAATTGTACAGCCTTGTACACACTTGTACAACCTTGTACACACTTGTACAGCCTTGTACACAATTGTACAACCTTGTACACACTTGTACAACCTTGTACACACTTGTACAACCTTGTACACAATTGTACAGCCTTGTACACACTTGTACACACTTGTACAACCTTGTAAAAACTTGTACGCCCTTGTACACACTTGTACAACCTTGTACAACCTTGTACACACTTGTACAGCCTTGTACACAATTGTACATACTTGTACACACTTGTACAACCTTGTACACAATTGTACAACCTCGTACACACTTATACAACCTTGTACACACTTGTACAACCTTGTACACACTTGTACAACCTTGTACACACTTGTACAACCTTGTACACACTTGTACAACCTTTTACACACTTGTACAGCCTTGTACACAATTGTACAGCCTTGTACACAATTGTACAACCTTGTACACACTTGTACAGCCTTGTACACAATTGTACAACCTTGTACACACTTGTACAACCTTGTACACCCTTGTACACACTTTTACTTATCGTACACACTTGTACACCCTTGTACAAACTTGTACATCCTTGTACACACTTGTACAACCTTGTACAAACTTGTACATCCTTGTACACGATTTTACACCCTTGTACACACTTGTACAACCTTGTAAAAACTTGTACAACCTTGTACACACTTGTACACCCTTGTACACACTTGTACAAGCTTGTACACACTTGTACAACCATGTACACACTTGTACAACCTTGTACACACTTGTACAACCTTGTACACACTTGTACAACCTTGTACACACTTGTACAACCTTGTACACACTTGTACAACCTTGTACACACTTGTACAACCTTGTACACACTTGTACAACCTTGTACACACTTGTACAACCTTGTACACACTTGTACAACCTTGTACACACTTGTACAGCCTTGTACACAATTGTACAACCTTGTACACACTTGTACAGCCTTGTACACAATTGTAAAACCTTGTACACACTTGTACAACCTTGTACACCCTTGTACACACTTTTACTTATCGTACACACTTGTACACCCTTGTACAAACTTGTACATCCTTGTACACACTTGTACAACCTTGTACAAAATTGTACAAACTTGTACATCCTTGTACACGATTTTACACCCTTGTACACACTTGTACAACCTTGTAAAAACTTGTACAACCTTGTACACACTTGTACACCCTTGTACACACTTGTACAAGCTTGTACACACTTGTACAAGCTTGTACACACTTGTACAAGCTTGTACACACTTGTACAAGGTTGTACACACTTGTACAACATTGTACACACTTGTACAACCTTGTACACACTTGTACAACCTTGTACACATTTGTACAACCTTGTACACACTTGTACAACCTTGTACACACTTGTACAACCTTGTACACACTTGTACAACCTTGTACACACTTGTACAACCTTGTACACACTTGTACAACCTTGTACACACTTGTACAACCTTGTACACACTTGTACAACCTTGTACACACTTGTACAACCTTGTACACACTTGTACAACCTTTTACACACTTGTACAACCTTGTACACACTTGTACAACCTTGTACACACTTGTACAACCTTGTACACACTTGTAAAACCTTGTACACACTTGTACAACCTTGAACACACTTGTACAGCCTTGTACACAATTGTACAACCTTGTACACACTTGTACAACCTTGTACACACTTGTACAACCTTGTACACACTTGTACAACCTTGTACACAATTGTACAGCCTTGTACACACTTGTACAACCTTGTACACAATTGTACAACCTTGTACACACTTGTACAACCTTGTACACACTTGTACAAACTTGTACACAATTGTACAGCCTTGTACACACTTGTACAACCTTGTACACACTTGTACATCCTCGTAAAAACTTGTACACCCTTGTACACACTTGTACAACCTTGTACAACCTTGTACACACTTGTACAACCTTGTACACCCTTGTACAAACTTTTACACATCGTACACACTTGTACACCCTTGTACAAACTTTTACATCCTTGTACACACTTGTACAACCTTGTACACACTTGTACAATCTTGTACACACTTGTACAGCCTTGTACACAATTGTACAACCTTGTACACACTTGTACAGCCTTGTACACAATTGTACAACCTTGTACACACTTGTACAACCTTGTACACCCTTGTACACACTTTTACTTATCGTACACACTTGTACACCCTTGTACAAACTTGTACATCCTTGTACACAATTGTACAACCTTGTACAAACTTGTACAA
Organism: Macrosteles quadrilineatus; assembly: GCF_028750875.1. Lineage (NCBI taxonomy): Eukaryota > Metazoa > Arthropoda > Insecta > Hemiptera > Cicadellidae > Macrosteles > Macrosteles quadrilineatus. Next base: position 22,028 of record NW_026543124.1, on the reverse strand, counting down.
ACTTGTACATCCTTGTACACGATTTTACACCCTTGTACACACTTGTACAACCTTGTAAAAACTTGTACAACCTTGTACACACTTGTACACCCTTGTACACACTTGTACAAGCTTGTACACACTTGTACAACCTTGTACACACTTGTACACCCTTGTACACACATGTACAACCTTGTACACAACTTGTACAACCTTGTACACACTTGTACAACCTTGTAAAACTTGTACACCCTTGTACAAACTTGTACACCCCTGTACACACTTGTACACATTTGTACACACTTGTACACCCTTGTACACACTTGTACAACCTTGTACAAACTTATACAATCTTGTACACACTTGTACAACCCAGTACACAACTTGTACAACCTTGTACACACTTGTACAACCTTGTAAAACTTGTACACCCTTGTACAAACTTGTACACCCCTGTACACACTTGTACACATTTGTACACACTTGTACATCCTTGTACACACTTGTACAACCTTGTACAAACTTATACAATCTTGTACACACTTGTACAACCCAGTACACACTTGTACAATCTTGTACAAACTTGTACATCCTTGTACACGATTGTACACCCTTGTACACACTTGTACAACCTTGTACACACTTGTACAACCTTGTACACAATTGTACAACCTTGTACACACTTGTACAACCTTGTACACACTTGCACAACTTTGTACACACTTGTACAGTCTTGTACACAATTGTACAACCTTGTACACACTTGTACAACCTTGTACACACTTGTACAACCTTGTACACAATTGTACAGCCTTGTACACACTTGTACAACCTTGTACACACTTGTACAGCCTTGTACACAATTGTACAACCTTGTACACACTTGTACAACCTTGTACACACTTGTACAACCTTGTACACAATTGTACAGCCTTGTACACACTTGTACAACCTTGTAAAAACTTGTACGCCCTTGTACACACTTGTACAACCTTGTACAACCTTGTACACACTTGTACAGCCTTGTACACAATTGTACATACTTGTACACACTTGTACAACCTTGTACACAATTGTACAACCTCGTACACACTTATACAACCTTGTACACACTTGTACAACCTTGTACACACTTGTACAACCTTGTACACACTTGTACAACCTTGTACACACTTGTACAACCTTTTACACACTTGTACAGCCTTGTACACAATTGTACAGCCTTGTACACAATTGTACAACCTTGTACACACTTGTACAGCCTTGTACACAATTGTACAACCTTGTACACACTTGTACAACCTTGTACACCCTTGTACACACTTTTACTTATCGTACACACTTGTACACCCTTGTACAAACTTGTACATCCTTGTACACACTTGTACAACCTTGTACAAACTTGTACATCCTTGTACACGATTTTACACCCTTGTACACACTTGTACAACCTTGTAAAAACTTGTACAACCTTGTACACACTTGTACACCCTTGTACACACTTGTACAAGCTTGTACACACTTGTACAACCATGTACACACTTGTACAACCTTGTACACACTTGTACAACCTTGTACACACTTGTACAACCTTGTACACACTTGTACAACCTTGTACACACTTGTACAACCTTGTACACACTTGTACAACCTTGTACACACTTGTACAACCTTGTACACACTTGTACAACCTTGTACACACTTGTACAGCCTTGTACACAATTGTACAACCTTGTACACACTTGTACAGCCTTGTACACAATTGTAAAACCTTGTACACACTTGTACAACCTTGTACACCCTTGTACACACTTTTACTTATCGTACACACTTGTACACCCTTGTACAAACTTGTACATCCTTGTACACACTTGTACAACCTTGTACAAAATTGTACAAACTTGTACATCCTTGTACACGATTTTACACCCTTGTACACACTTGTACAACCTTGTAAAAACTTGTACAACCTTGTACACACTTGTACACCCTTGTACACACTTGTACAAGCTTGTACACACTTGTACAAGCTTGTACACACTTGTACAAGCTTGTACACACTTGTACAAGGTTGTACACACTTGTACAACATTGTACACACTTGTACAACCTTGTACACACTTGTACAACCTTGTACACATTTGTACAACCTTGTACACACTTGTACAACCTTGTACACACTTGTACAACCTTGTACACACTTGTACAACCTTGTACACACTTGTACAACCTTGTACACACTTGTACAACCTTGTACACACTTGTACAACCTTGTACACACTTGTACAACCTTGTACACACTTGTACAACCTTGTACACACTTGTACAACCTTTTACACACTTGTACAACCTTGTACACACTTGTACAACCTTGTACACACTTGTACAACCTTGTACACACTTGTAAAACAATGTACACACTTGTACAACCTTGAACACACTTGTACAGCCTTGTACACAATTGTACAACCTTGTACACACTTGTACAACCTTGTACACACTTGTACAACCTTGTACACACTTGTACAACCTTGTACACAATTGTACAGCCTTGTACACACTTGTACAACCTTGTACACAATTGTACAACCTTGTACACACTTGTACAACCTTGTACACACTTGTACAACCTTGTACACAATTGTACAGCCTTGTACACACTTGTACAACCTTGTACACACTTGTACATCCTCGTAAAAACTTGTACACCCTTGTACACACTTGTACAACCTTGTACAACCTTGTACACACTTGTACAGCCTTGTACAACCTTGTACAAACTTGTAGAGCCTTGTAAAAACTTGTACACCCTTGTACACACATGTACAACCTTGTACACAACTTGTACAACCTTGTACACACTTGTACAACCTTGTAAAACTTGTACACATTTGTACACACTTGTACACCCTTGTACACACTTGTACAACCTTGTACAAACTTATACAATCTTGTACACACTTGTACAACCCAGTACACACTTGTACAATCTTGTACAAACTTGTACTCCCTTGTACAAACTTGTACATCCTTGTACACACTTTGCGACGCTCCTTCCTGCACTGGAAAAAAATAATAAAAGTGCAGTCGCAACCGTTTGCCGGGGATAGCTCAGCCTACAACGGCTGGGTAAAGTTCCAGGGTCTGCGATAAGGTCAGGGAAACCACTAGGCCAAAAGCCGGGTCTAACCGGTATAGGACTGGCTCATACACGGGCACTGTGAACAAGTCAAAAACAAGTCACCAAAACAAACGTGCAATAATCACTACCAGGCCTACGCCGATTCTCCACACTCCTAGGGGGTCGTTGCTGACTACGCAACTCGGGCTTCGTCCTAACTATCCAATAGTCCAGCCCAGAGTGCCTAAAACACGGTGAGTTACACGACGACTTGCCAATAAAAACCACAACGCGTGTTATCACCAGGCGGGGTCTATACTAGGCCACTATAATCCAATACACAACTCTAATGCCCAAGCTAAGAATCAAACAGTTCACTCAATAATCGTACCACATAATAATATACAAGTACACTATAGGACGTAGAGTGACTACACCACTAGTAGCTGGTCTCAATAAATACCAAGCCAAACAAGCAAAACTAAATGGCAATTGCACTATTAAAATATTGAGCTACTTAGTGGCAGATAAATAAATATTAACTACGTTCCAAACACTAGATAAATATATTATCTGATAGCCGGTACTCCGCTATCCAAGCTACCAAGATAACGTGTTGGACTACCAAACAAGCTGTTCAGGTTAAATAAAAATAATCAAATGAATAAACAATAACAACCCTACTACTGCTACTGCCACTACCCACTTTATGTTCCTTAGCTGGGCTTCTGTTAATCGGCTAATAATATTAGCTACTAGCTTACTGGCCACGTGTTTCCAACTACGCACGCTAAATCGTGCAGCCTAGGTTTGTCGGGCCTCAGAGTTATATTAGTAATATAACTAACTCTAGGTACAACGCAAAATAATATCTACTACAGTCAAATAAATTATATTATTTGCGCTCTAGCACCTGCCCAGAACCGTCAGGAATACACTTTAATATTATTCCTGACTAATATAAATCTTAACTACCGTCAGGCTTTGACCAGCACGGTTACAACTCTAACTCTCGCAATAAAACCAGATATTAATATTATCAAACTAATAATATCAAGTCGTCCACTCACCACAAGTGGGTCAGTACCCAACTTACACCAACACTCGGCGCGATCACACCACCAGCATACTCCGACACCACTGTCACGTACACCACTGGACGTCTCACTAGACACACGCTCGCTCTCTACTCCACGGGATCCACGACTAGAATCTCCGTCCTAGGCTATCCTGAACATCTAGGATATCCCAGGCTTATCGGCACTGATAAGCCGGGTCAAAGGGCGCTCGCTAGCTTCGCCGCCGCCGCTAGCTCACCTCAACAATCGGTGCGCGGCCAAATAGCAAAAATATACCCCCCTAGGGAAAATAACTCGTTACATCCCCCACTTACATCGGGATGAAAAAAAAAGAAAACGGCCAAAAAGAAAAAAAATATTTGAACTCCGGCCAAAACAAAATACTCCAACCCCTAACCCAATGGTGAACCCTACACCACAGGTCTCAAACTTAAAACAAAGAAAAACTCTTCTACTCGCCACTACCAGCCAACATCTTGCTGAATGATTTGGCATCAGGAACCAGACGGGGATTTCCATTGCAAGGGCCTTCGGGGTCTTCGTCACCAATTTTGACACTGTCTATGCGGCCACCTTGGCCAGAACAGTCATCACCCACGCCCATTCTTACTACCTCTGTCCCATGTCACCAATCCGAGGTCTCGGATGACATCCATACCCAGAATCATGTCTGTGGTGAGAGTGGGGACGTACAAGGCGTCTCCAACCCACCGTCTTCCCGCAGCTTCTCCTGCCAATCGGAATGAATACTCGGCCCTCGACCGTGACCCATCTGCCATCCTCAGAGGAGCGAGTTTCTTAACAGGCTCTATCCCCAGGCGTTGAAGATGTTCGGCGACTCCTCGCCCAACCAAGTTGACGACGGACCCAGTGTCCAGTAACGCCACAAAAACGCTGCCCATCAGCACAACTTCAACAAAGGGCCTTGTCTCTGAAATCAGCCGGTCCTCGTCTACTCCACCAACCAGGCCGTTTAGTCTTCCGAGCCACTCGGTCCACTCTTCTGAGGTCGTTCGTTTTGGGTGGCCTTGCCCAGTTGACCTCCTGATGTCTGAGCTGGCCTGCCGTTTCCCGCCCGACATCCACACTGACTCACCGTCAAACCAGGTTTGCCACACCCATAACAGGAGACGGTCCTTGGTTTACCACATTCTCGGGCAAAGTGACCAGTCTCCTGGCACCTAAAACATTTCACCGTCCCCTTTGGACCCTCAGGCGCTCTAGCTGCTGTCACGGGCCGTTGACCGTGGACCTGATTCAACTTCGAAGCCACCCGCCCAAGCGACTCAGCTTCCGGAGATGGTCTCTCGAAACCCCGCTTCTCGACTGCGGCAGTTTCGGAGCGCTTCTCCTCCTTCTTTTTGGGTGCGTAGGCGGTTTCCAAAACCAGCGCTACGTTCGGAGAAGGAGGAGGTCGGAAGGCCGCCTTCTCGCGCATATAAGCCTCATAATCTTCGGCCAACTCAACCATCTCGGCCAGGTTCCTGAAGTCACGCCGGCGTACCATGAGTTTGTATTCCGGACGCATGTTGCTGTAGATTAAGTCTAATCTACCATGCTCCGACAACGTACCGCTACGCCTAAGCAAGGTATTTATGGCAACAACGTAGTCCCGGAAGTGTTCGGTCTCACCCTGCGTCCTTTTCCGGATCTCCTCATCCAAATTCCTCTGATAACCAGGTGGAAGGAACTGGATCTCAAATTGATGCCGAAAAGCTTCGAATGAATACAGGAGCTCCTTGCAATTCCTGTACCATAGAAGCGCTGAGCCTTGCAACAGCTCCGGCAGCGCTCTGAGCAGGTCCTCTGATTTTATAGAGTACGAGACCATCAGCTCTTCAAGGCGCTCCAGGAACGACACAGGGTCTCGTCGGCCATCAAACCTTAAACCCCACTTCCGTACCGTGTTGCATACTTTGGAGCAATCCTTTGGCTCCACCCTGCTAGCCTCATTTGAGAGCATATCCGAGCCCCGTGGCAGCTCCAAGCTAGAAGGCCGGGCTGGTCTCTCAGAACTATCATTGGGCCGCTGCCATCCCTCGGGTCTACTAGGTAACCCAAAGGTAGGCATTGGAGCAGCCACAACAGGGGACGTAGGGTTGGCGGGTCTTCCGAACCCATCCCTGGTCCCTGCGGCGTCCCTGTTCGGGCGCCATCTTGCGACGCTACTTTCTGCACTGGGAAAAAAATATTAAAAGTGCGTGCAGTCGCAACCGTGTGCCGGGGATAGCTCAGCCTACAATGGCTGGGTAAAGTTCCAGGGTCTACGATGAGGGCAGGGAAACCACTAGGCCAAAAGCCGGGTCTAATCGGTATAGGACTGGCTCATACACGGGCACTGTGAACAAGTCAAAAACAAGTCACCAAAACAAACGTGCAATAATCACTACCAGGCCTACGCCGATTCTCCACACTCCTAGGGGGTCGTTGCTGACTACGCAACTCGGGCTTCGTCCTAACTATCCAATAGTTAAGCCCAGAGTGCCTAAAACACGGTGAGTTATACGACGACTTGCCGATAAAAACCACAACGCGTGTTATCACCAGGCGGGGTCTACTAGGCCACTATAATCCAATACACAACTCTAATGCCCAAGCTAAGAATCAAACAGTTCACTCAATAATCGTACCACATAATAATGTACAAGTACACTATAGGTAGAGTGACTACACCACTAGTAGCTGGTCTCAATAAATACCAAGCCAAACAAGCAAAACTAAATGGCAATTGCAATATTAAAATATTGAGCTACTTAGTAGCAGATAAATAAATATTAGATACGTTCCAAACACTAGATAAATATATTATCTGATAGCCGGTACTCCGCTATCCAAGCTACCAAGATAACGTGTTGGATTACCAAACAAGCTGTTCAGGTTAAATTAAAATAATCAAATGATTAATTAATAACAACCCTACTGCTACTACTACGACATCAACGTTATATTACTTAGCTGGGCTTCTGTTAACAGGTTAAAACAATTAACTACTAGCCTACTGGCCGCGTGCTTCCAACTACGCACGCCAAATCGTGCAGCCTAGGTTTGTCGGGCCTTACAGTTATTAGTAATATAACTAACTCTAGGTACAACGCAAAATAATATCTACTACAGCCAATTAAATATATTATTTGCGCTTTAGCACCTGCCCAGAACCGTCAGGAATATACTTTAATATTATTCCTGACTAATAAATAAATCCTAACTATCGTCAGGCTTTGACTAGCACGGTTACAACTCAAACAATGAAATCAGAGATGAATGTTTTAGTAACAACTATCGGCTCTTAAACCAAAATGTAAGGAACGTCGTCCACTCACCAATAGTGGGTCTGTACCCAACTTACACCAACACTCGGCGCGATCACACCACCAGCATACTCCGACACCACTGTCACGTACACCACTGGACGTCTCACTAGACACACGCTCGCTCTTCACTGCACGGGATCCACGACTCGAATCTCCGTCCTAGGCTATCCTGAACATCTAGGATATCCCAGGCTTATCGGCACTGATAAGCCGGGTCAAAGGGCGCTCGCTAGCTTCGCCGCCGCCGCTAGCTCACCTCAACAATCGGTGCGCGGCCAAATAGCAAAAATATACCCCCCTAGGGAAAATAACTCGTTACATCCCCCACTTACATCGGGATGAAAAAAAAAGAAAACGGCCAAAAAGAAAAAAAATATTTGAACTCCGGCCAAAACAAAATACTCCAACCCCTAACCCAATGGTGAACCCTACACCACAGGTCTCAAACTTAAAACAAAGAAAAACTCTTCTACTCGCCACTACCAGCCAACATCTTGCTGAATGATTTGGCATCAGGAACCAGACGGGGATTTCCATTGCAAGGGCCTTCGGGGTCTTCGTCACCAATTTTGACACTGTCTATGCGGCCACCTTGGCCAGAACAGTCATCACCCACGCCCATTCTTACTACCTCTGTCCCATGTCACCAATCCGAGGTCTCGGATGACATCCATACCCAGAATCATGTCTGTGGTGAGAGTGGGGACGTACAAGGCGTCTCCAACCCACCGTCTTCCCGCAGCTTCTCCTGCCAATCGGAATGAATACTCGGCCCTCGACCGTGACCCATCTGCCATCCTCAGAGGAGCGAGTTTCTTCTATCCCCAGGCGTTGAAGATGTTCGGCGACTCCTCGCCCAACCAAGTTGACGACGGACCCAGTGTCCAGTAACGCCACAAAAACGCTGCCCATCAGCACAACTTCAACAAAGGGCCTTGTCTCTGAAATCAGCCGGTCCTCGTCTACTCCACCAACCAGGCCGTTTAGTCTTCCGAGCCACTCGGTCCACTCTTCTGAGGTCGTTCGTTTTGGGTGGCCTTGCCCAGTTGACCTCCTGATGTCTGAGCTGGCCTGCCGTTTCCCGCCCGACATCCACACTGACTCACCGTCAAACCAGGTTTGCCACACCCATAACAGGAGACGGTCCTTGGTTTACCACATTCTCGGGCAAAGTGACCAGTCTCCTGGCACCTAAAACATTTCACCGTCCCCTTTGGACCCTCAGGCGCTCTAGCTGCTGTCACGGGCCGTTGACCGTGGACCTGATTCAACTTCGAAGCCACCCGCCCAAGCGACTCAGCTTCCGGAGATGGTCTCTCGAAACCCCGCTTCTCGACTGCGGCAGTTTCGGAGCGCTTCTCCTCCTTCTTTTTGGGTGCGTAGGCGGTTTCCAAAACCAGCGCTACGTTCGGAGAAGGAGGAGGTCGGAAGGCCGCCTTCTCGCGCATATAAGCCTCATAATCTTCGGCCAACTCAACCATCTCGGCCAGGTTCCTGAAGTCACGCCGGCGTACCATGAGTTTGTATTCCGGACGCATGTTGCTGTAGATTAAGTCTAATCTACCATGCTCCGACAACGTACCGCTACGCCTAAGCAAGGTATTTATGGCAACAACGTAGTCCCGGAAGTGTTCGGTCTCACCCTGCGTCCTTTTCCGGATCTCCTCATCCAAATTCCTCTGATAACCAGGTGGAAGGAACTGGATCTCAAATTGATGCCGAAAAGCTTCGAATGAATACAGGAGCTCCTTGCAATTCCTGTACCATAGAAGCGCTGAGCCTTGCAACAGCTCCGGCAGCGCTCTGAGCAGGTCCTCTGATTTTATAGAGTACGAGACCATCAGCTCTTCAAGGCGCTCCAGGAACGACACAGGGTCTCGTCGGCCATCAAACCTTAAACCCCACTTCCGTACCGTGTTGCATACTTTGGAGCAATCCTTTGGCTCCACCCTGCTAGCCTCATTTGAGAGCATATCCGAGCCCCGTGGCAGCTCCAAGCTAGAAGGCCGGGCTGGTCTCTCAGAACTATCATTGGGCCGCTGCCATCCCTCGGGTCTACTAGGTAACCCAAAGGTAGGCATTGGAGCAGCCACAACAGGGGACGTAGGGTTGGCGGGTCTTCCGAACCCATAGCCGACCTCATTACTCGGCGAGCCCCTCGCCTGTCGCACCACCAATGCAAGTTGTTCTCGAAGAGTCCGGGTATCAGTCTCCAAAGACAACCCAAGAATCTCTCTGACCGCCTCTAACTCCCTGCTAAGTTGGTTAGATTCCGTATTACCCAGTACCTGAGGTACGGTTCTCTGGGGGTCAGGAAGCTCCACAGTTGTAGTAGCGGGCGGTAAATATGTCGGTGCAGCAGCCCCAGCTGTACACAGCCTATCATCGCTGTACCGACGGGCATTCCGCTGCTTCCAAAACGACGAAAATCTCTGCCGTAATTCAGCAGAAGTCCCAGTGGTCACCAAACCATACTGGTCCATCGTCCTCATGAGCTCCCCTTTCGAGAGGTCATATATCCAACCCACGCGCCCGTCCCGGGGCTGCGACCCCAAGGACATAGTCGCTGGCGCGGAATAGGTCAGAGACGTTGTCACCGTCGTACCCACGACCGATGAAATAGTCGGCCAAACAGGCGAAGACGCAGGCCACAATGACGACGTCGTTATCACCGACAGTTCGGAGCTAACCCCAGAGCTAGTCGTAACAATAGCAGACGTAATAGGCGTACCGCCCAGCACAGACGTCGTACTCGTAGTCACAACCATATTTAAAATTCAAATACCACGACTAATCCGCAAAAATAAGAGCGAAACCAATTAAAATATATTTAACACCGTTATAATAAATCAAACCAATGATAGGTGTGAAAGTCAAACCACAAATACACGATAAGGGTTCTCACTCAAATAATATTCGATGATAAAGCTCAATTAATTAGCAAAATAATAAATCAAACCAATTATGGGTGTGAAAGTCAAACCACAAATACACAATAAGGGTTCTCACTCAAATAATATTCAATGATAAGGCTCAATTAATTAGCAAAATTAAAATTACTAACTAATATCTATGTATACAACCACTAAATAAATTAGGGTTCACAACACACCACGCTGTAACAGAAAACAGGTTAGGCCTACCCAACCGACTATAAAATCACAGCAGGTCTGCCTAAAACTCTGCTCAACAGCTCAGGTCCGCAGCCAATCTGCACAAGTCCGCAGCAAATCTGCACAAATAAAATTATTTTGTTCGGGCGCCGTTAATACGTCAGCAACTCAGCACCACTGCCAACCTCAGTCCCTGTTCGCAGGCGCCATCTTGCGACGCTCCTTCCTGCACTGGAAAAAAATAATAAAAGTGCAGTCGCAACCGTTTGCCGGGGATAGCTCAGCCTACAACGGCTGGGTAAAGTTCCAGGGTCTGCGATAAGGTCAGGGAAACCACTAGGCCAAAAGCCGGGTCTAACCGGTATAGGACTGGCTCATACACGGGCACTGTGAACAAGTCAAAAACAAGTCACCAAAACAAACGTGCAATAATCACTACCAGGCCTACGCCGATTCTCCACACTCCTAGGGGGTCGTTGCTGACTACGCAACTCGGGCTTCGTCCTAACTATCCAATAGTCCAGCCCAGAGTGCCTAAAACACGGTGAGTTACACGACGACTTGCCAATAAAAACCACAACGCGTGTTATCACCAGGCGGGGTCTATACTAGGCCACTATAATCCAATACACAACTCTAATGCCCAAGCTAAGAATCAAACAGTTCACTCAATAATCGTACCACATAATAATATACAAGTACACTATAGGTAGAGTGACTACACCACTAGTAGCTGGTCTCAATAAATACCAAGCCAAACAAGCAAAACTAAATGGCAATTGCACTATTAAAATATTGAGCTACTTAGTGGCAGATAAATAAATATTAACTACGTTCCAAACACTAGATAAATATATTATCTGATAGCCGGTACTCCGCTATCCAAGCTACCAAGATAACGTGTTGGACTACCAAACAAGCTGTTCAGGTTAAATAAAAATAATCAAATGAATAAACAATAACAACCCTACTACTGCTACTGCCACTACCCACTTTATGTTCCTTAGCTGGGCTTCTGTTAATCGGCTAATAATATTAGCTACTAGCTTACTGGCCACGTGTTTCCAACTACGCACGCTAAATCGTGCAGCCTAGGTTTGTCGGGCCTCAGAGTTATATTAGTAATATAACTAACTCTAGGTACAACGCAAAATAATATCTACTACAGTCAAATAAATTATATTATTTGCGCTCTAGCACCTGCCCAGAACCGTCAGGAATACACTTTAATATTATTCCTGACTAATATAAATCTTAACTACCGTCAGGCTTTGACCAGCACGGTTACAACTCTAACTCTCGCAATAAAACCAGATATTAATATCATCAAACTAATAATATCAAGTTGTCCACTCACCACAAGTGGGTCAGTACCCAACTTACACCAACACTCGGCGCGATCACACCACCAGCATACTCCGACACCACTGTCACGTACACCACTGGACGTCTCACTAGACACACGCTCGCTCTCTACTCCACGGGATCCACGACTAGAATCTCCGTCCTAGGCTATCCTGAACATCTAGGATATCCCAGGCTTATCGGCACTGATAAGCCGGGTCAAAGGGCGCTCGCTAGCTTCGCCGCCGCCGCTAGCTCACCTCAACAATCGGTGCGCGGCCAAATAGCAAAAATATACCCCCCTAGGGAAAATAACTCGTTACAACTTGTACAACCTTGTACAAACTTGTACAAACTTGTACAAACTTGTACATCCTTGTACACGATTGTACACCCTTGTACACACTTGTACAACCTTGTACACACTTGTACAACCTGACACACAATTGTACAACCTTGTACACACTTGTACAACCTTGTACACACTTGTACAACCTTGTACACACTTGTACAACCTTGTACACACTTGTACAACCTTGTACACAATTGTACAGCCTTGTACACACTTGTACAACCTTGTACACACTTGTACAGCCTTGTACACACTTGTACAGCCTTGTACAAAATTGTACAACCTTGTACACACTTGTACAGCCTTGTACACAATTGTACAACCTTGTACAACCTTGTACACCCTTGTACAAACCGCTACACTAAATCTAAATCTGCTACGCACGCTAAATCTAAACGCACGCTAAACTTTTACACATCGTACACACTTGTACACCCTTGTACAAACTTGTACATCCTTGTACACACTTGTACAACCTTGTACACACTTGTACAACCTTGTACACACTTGTACAGCCTTGTACACACTTGTACAACCTTGTACACAGTTGTACAAGTGTGTACAAGGTTGAACAAGTGTGTACAAGGTTGTACAATTGTGTACAAGGCTGTACAAGTGTGTTCAAGGTTGTACAAGTGTGTACAAGGTTGTACAAGTGTGTACAAGGTTGTACAATTGTGTACAAGGTTGTACAATTGTGTACAAGGTTGTACAAGTGTGTACAAGGTTGTACAAGTGTGTACAAGGTTGTACAATTGTGTAAAAGGTTGTACATGTGTGTACAAGGTTGTACAAGTGTGTACAAGGTTGTACAAGTGTGTACAAGGTTGTACAAGTGTGTACAAGGTTGTACAAGTGTGTACAAGGTTGTACAAGTGTGTACAAGGTTGTACAAGTGTGTACAAGGTTGTACAAGTGTGTACAATGTTGTACAAGTGTGTACAACGTTGTACAAGTGTGTACAACCTTGTACAAGTGTGTACAAGCTTGTACAAGTGTGTACAAGCTTGTACAAGTGTGTACAAGCTTGTACAAGTGTGTACAAGCTTGTACAAGTGTGTACAAGGGTGTACAAGTGTGTACAAGGTTGTACAAGTTTTTACAAGGTTGTACAAGTGTGTACAAGGGTGTAAAATCGTGTACAAGGATGTACAAGTTTGTACAAGTTTGTACAAGGTTGTACAAGTGTGTACAAGGATGTACAAGTTTGTACAAGGGTGTACAAGTGTGTACGATAAGTAAAAGTGTGTACAAGGGTGTACAAGGTTGTACAAGTGGGTACAAGGATTTACAATTGTGTACAAGGCTGTACAAGTGTGTACAAGGTTGTACAATTGTGTACAAGGCTGTACAAGTGTGTACAAGGTTGTACAAGTGTGTACAAGGTTGTACAAGTGTGTACAAGGTTGTACAAGTGTGTACAAGGTTGTACAAGTGTGTACAAGGTTGTACAAGTGTGTACAAGGTTGTACAAGTGTGTACATGGTTGTACAAGTGTGTACATGGTTGTACAAGTGTGTACAAGCTTGTACAAGTGTGTACAAGGGTGTACAAGTATGTACAAGGTTGTACAAGTTTTTACAAGGTTGTACAAGTGTGTACAAGGGTGTAAAATCGTGTACAAGGATGTACAAGTTTGTACAAGGTTGTACAAGTGTGTACAAGGATGTACAAGTTTGTACAAGGGTGTACAAGTGTGTACGATAAGTAAAAGTGTGTACAAGGGTGTACAAGGTTGTACAAGTGTGTACAAGGTTGTACAATTGTGTACAAGGCTGTACAAGTGTGTACAAGGTTGTACAATTGTGTACAAGGCTGTACAAGTGTGTAAAAGGTTGTACAAGTGTGTACAAGGTTGTACAAGTGTGTACAAGGTTGTACAAGTGTGTACAAGGTTGTACAAGTGTGTACAAGGTTGTATAAGTGTGTACGAGGTTGTACAATTGTGTACAAGGTTGTACAAGTGTGTACAAGTATGTACAATTGTGTACAAGGCTGTACAAGTGTGTACAAGGTTGTACAAGGTTGTACAAGTGTGTACAAGGGTGTACAAGTTTTTACAAGGTTGTACAAGTGTGTACAAGGTTGTACAAGTGTGTACAAGGCTGTACAATTGTGTACAAGGTTGTACAAGTGTGTACAAGGTTGTACAAGTGTGTACAAGGTTGTACAATTGTGTACAAGGCTGTACAAGTGTGTACAAGGTTGTACAAGTGTGTACAAGGCTGTACAATTGTGTACAAGGTTGTACAAGTGTGTACAAGGTTGTACAAGTGTGTACAAGGTTGTACAATTGTGTACAAGACTGTACAAGTGTGTACAAAGTTGTGCAAGTGTGTACAAGGTTGTACAATTGTTCACAAGGTTGTACAAGTTTGTACAAGGTTGTACAAGTGTGTACAAGGGTGTACAATCGTGTACAAGGATGTACAAGTTTGTACAAGATTGTACAAGTGTGTACTGGGTTGTACAAGTGTGTACAAGATTGTATAAGTTTGTACAAGGTTGTACAAGTTTGTACAAGGGTGTACAAGTGTGTACAAATGTGTACAAGTGTGTACAGGGGTGTACAAGTTTGTACAAGGGTGTACAAGTTTTACAAGGTTGTACAAGTGTGTACAAGGTTGTACAAGTTGTGTACTGGGTTGTACAAGTGTGTACAAGATTGTATAAGTTTGTACAAGGTTGTACAAGTGTGTACAAGGGTGTACAAGTGTGTACAAATGTGTACAAGTGTGTACAGGGGTGTACAAGTTTGTACAAGGGTGTACAAGTTTTACAAGGTTGTACAAGTGTGTACAAGGTTGTACAAGTTGTGTACAAGGTTGTTCATGTGTGTACAAGGGTGTACAAGTGTGTACAAGCTTGTACAAGTGTGTACAAGCTTGTACAAGTGTGTACAAGGGTGTACAAGACTGTACAAGGTTGTACAAGTTTTTACAAGGTTGTACATGTGTGTACAAGGGTGTAAAATCGTGTACAAGGATGTACAAGTTTGTACAAGTTTGTACAAGGTTGTTCAAGTGTGTACAAGGATGTACAAGTTTGTACAAGGGTGTACAAGTGTGTACGATAAGTAAAAGTGTGTACAAGGGTGTACAAGGTTGTACAAGTGTGTACAAGGTTGTACAATTGTGTACAAGGCTGTACAAGTGTGTACAAGGTTGTACAATTGTGTACAAGGCTGTACAAGTGTGTACAAGATTGTACAAGTGTGTACAAGGTTGTACAAGTGTGTACAAGGATGTACAAGTTTGTACAAGGGTGTACAAGTGTGTACGATGTGTAAAAGTTTGTACAAGGGTGTACAAGGTTGTACAAGTGTGTACAAGGTTGTACAATTGTGTACAAGGCTGTACAAGTGTGTACAAGGTTGTACAATTTTGTACAAGGCTGTACAAGTGTGTACAAGGTTGTACAAGTGTGTACAAGGCTGTACAATTGTGTACAAGGTTGTACAAGTGTGTACAAGGTTGTACAAGTGTGTACAAGGTTGTACAATTGTGTACAAGGCTGTACAAGTGTGTACAAGGTTGTACAAGTGTGTACAAGGTTGTACAAGTGTGTACAAGGTTGTACAAGTGTGTACAAGGTTGTACAAGTGTGTACAAGGTTGTACAATTGTGTATCAGGTTGTACAAGTGTGTACAAGGTTGTACAAGTGTGTACAAGGGTGAACAATCGTGTACAAGGATGTACAAGTTTGTACAAGTTTGTACAAGGTTGTACAAGTGTGTACATGGATGTACAAGTTTGTACAAGGGTGCACAAGTGTGTACAAGGGTGTACAATCGTGTACAAGCTTGTACAAGTGTGTACAAGGGTGTACAGGTTTGTACAAGGTTGTACAAGGTTGTACAAGTGTGTACAAGGGTGTACAAATGTGTACAAGGATGTAAAAGTTTGTACAAGTGTGTACAAGTTTGTACAAGGTTGTACAAGTGTGTACAAGGTTTTACAATTGTGTACAAGGTTGTACAAGTTTGTACAAGGGAGTACAAGTTTGTACAAGATTGTACAAGTGTGTACTGGGTTGTACAAATGTGTACAAGATTGTATGAGTTTGTACAAGGTTGTACAAGTGTGTACAAGGGTGTACAAGTGTGTACAAATGTGTACAAGTTTTACAAGGTTGTACAAGTGTGTAAAAGGTTGTACAAGTGTGTACAAGGTTGTACAAGTGTGTACAAGGTTGTACAAGTGTGTACATGGTTGTACAAGTGTGTACAAGCTTGTACAAGTGTGTACAAGGGTGTACAAGTGTGTACAAGGTTGTACAAGTTTTTACAAGGTTGTACAAGTGTCTACAAGGGTGTAAAATCGTGTACAAGGATGTACAAGTGTGTACAAGGATGTACAAGTTTGTACAAGGGTGTACAAGTGTGTACGATAAGTAAAAGTGTGTAAAAGGGTGTACAAGGTTGTACAAGTGTGTACAAGGTTGTACAATTGTGTACAAGGCTGTACAAGTGTGTACAAGGTTGTACAATTGTGTACAAGGCTGTACAAGTGTGTAAAAGGTTGTACAAGTGTGTACAAGGTTGTACAAGTGTGTACAAGGTTGTACAAGTGTGTACAAGGTTGTACAAGTGTGTACAAGGTTGTACAAGTGTGTACAAGGTTGTATAAGTGTGTACGAGGTTGTACAATTGTGTACAAGGTTGTACAAGTGTGTACAAGTATGTACAATTGTGTACAAGGCTGTACAAGTGTGTACAAGGTTGTACAAGGTTGTACAAGTGTGTACAAGGGTGTACAAGTTTTTACAAGGTTGTACAAGTGTGTACAAGGTTGTACAAGTGTGTACAAGGCTGTACAATTGTGTACAAGGTTGTACAAGTGTGTACAAGGTTGTACAAGTGTGTACAAGGTTGTACAATTGTGTACAAGGCTGTACAAGTGTGTACAAGGTTGTACAAGTGTGTACAAGGTTGTACAAGTGTGTACAAGGCTGTACAATTGTGTACAAGGTTGTACAAGTGTGTACAAGGTTGTACAAGTGTGTACAAGGTTGTACAATTGTGTACAAGACTGTACAAGTGTGTACAAAGTTGTGCAAGTGTGTAAAAGGTTGTACAAGTGTGTACAAGGTTGTACAATTGTGTACAAGGTTGTACAAGTGTGTACAAGGTTGTACAAGTGTGTACAAGGGTGTACAATCGTGTACAAGGATGTACAAGTTTGTACAAGATTGTACAAGTGTGTACTGGGTTGTACAAGTGTGTACAAGATTGTATAAGTTTGTACAAGGTTGTACAAGTGTGTACAAGGTTGTACAAGTGTGTACAAATGTGTACAAGTGTGTACAGGGGTGTACAAGTTTGTACAAGGGTGTACAAGTTTTACAAGGTTGTACAAGTGTGTACAAGGTTGTACAAGTTGTGTACTGGGTTGTACAAGTGTGTACAAGATTGTATAAGTTTGTACAAGGTTGTACAAGTGTGTACAAGGGTGTACAAGTGTGTACAAATGTGTACAAGTGTGTACAGGGGTGTACAAGTTTGTACAAGGGTGTACAAGTTTTACAAGGTTGTACAAGTGTGTACAAGGTTGTACAAGTTGTGTACAAGGTTGTACATGTGTGTACAAGGGTGTACAAGTGTGTACAAGGTTGTACAAGTGTGTACAAGCTTGTACAAGTGTGTAAAAGGGTGTACAAGTGTGTACAAGGTTGTACAAGTTTTTACAAGGTTGTACAAGTGTGTACAAGGGTGTAAAATCGTGTACAAGGATGTACAAGTTTGTACAAGTTTGTACAAGGTTGTACAAGTGTGTACAAGGATGTACAAGTTTGTACAAGGGGTGTACAAGTGTGTACGATAAGTAAAAGTGTGTACAAGGGTGTACAAGGTTGTACAAGTGTGTACAAGGTTGTACAATTGTGTACAAGGCTGTACAAGTGTGTACAAGGTTGTACAATTGTGTACAAGGCTGTACAAGTGTGTACAAGATTGTACAAGTGTGTACAAGGTTGTACAAGTGTGTACAAGGATGTACAAGTTTGTACAAGGGTGTACAAGTGTGTACGATGTGTAAAAGTTTGTACAAGGGTGTACAAGGTTGTACAAGTGTGTACAAGGTTGTACAATTGTGTACAAGGCTGTACAAGTGTGTACAAGGTTGTACAATTTTGTACAAGGCTGTACAAATGTGTACAAGGTTGTACAAGTGTGTACAAGGCTGTACAATTGTGTACAAGGTTGTACAAGTGTGTACAAGGTTGTACAAGTGTATACAAGGTTGTACAATTGTGTACAAGGCTGTACAAGTGTGTACAAGGTTGTACAAGTGTGTACAAGGTTGTACAAGTGTGTACAAGGTTGTACAAGTGTGTACAAGGTTGTACAAGTGTGTACAAGGTTGTACAATTGTGTATCAGGTTGTACAAGTGTGTACAAGGTTGTACAAGTGTGTACAAGGGTGAACAATCGTGTACAAGGATGTACAAGTTTGTACAAGTTTGTACAAGTTTGTACAAGGTTGTACAAGTGTGTACATGGATGTACAAGTTTGTACAAGGGTGCACAAGTGTGTACAAGGGTGTACAATCGTGTACAAGCTTGTACAAGTGTGTACAAGGGTGTACAGGTTTGTACAAGGTTGTACAAGGTTGTACAAGTGTGTACAAGGGTGTACAAATGTGTACAAGGATGTAAAAGTTTGTACAAGTGTGTACAAGTTTGTACAAGGTTGTACAAGTGTGTACAAGGTTTTACAATTGTGTACAAGGTTGTACAAGTTTGTACAAGGGAGTACAAGTTTGTACAAGATTGTACAAGTGTGTACTGGGTTGTACAAGTGTGTACAAGATTGTATAAGTTTGTACAAGGTTGTAAAAGTGTGTACAAGGGTGTACAAGTGTGTACAAATGTGTACAAGTTTTACAAGGTTGTACAAGTGTGTACAAGGTTGTACAAGTTGTGTACAAGGTTGTACATGTGTGTACAAGGGTGTACAAGTTTTTACAAGGCTCTACAAGTGTGTACAAGGTTGTACAAGGCTGTACAAGTGTGTACAAGGTTGTACAAGGTTGTACAAGTGTGTACAAAGGTGTACAAGTTTTTACGAGGATGTACAAGTGTGTACAAGGTTGTACAAGTGTGTACAAGGTTGTACAAGTGTGTACAAGGTTGTACAATTGTGTACAAGGCTGTACAAGTGTGTACAAGGTTGTACAAGTGTGTACAAGGCTGTACAATTGTGTACAAGGTTGTACAAGTGTGTACAAGGTTGTACAAGTGTGTACAAGGTTGTACAATTGTGTACAAGGGTGTACAAGTGTGTACAAGGTTGTACAAGTTTTTACAAGGTTGTACAAGTGTGTTCAAGGGTGTAAAATCGTGTACAAGGATGTACAAGTTTGTACAAAGTTGTACAAGTGTGTACAAGGATGTACAAGTTTGTACAAGGGTGTACAAGTGTGTACGATAAGTAAAAGTGTGTACAAGGGTGTACAAGGTTGTACAAGTGTGTACAAGGTTGTACAAGTGTGTACAAGGTTGTACAAGTGTGTACAAGGTTGTACAAGTGTGTACAAGGTTGTATAAGTGTGTACGAGGTTGTACAATTGTGTACAAGGTTGTACAAGTGTGTACAAGTATGTACAATTGTGTACAAGGCTGTACAAGTGTGTACAAGGTTGTACAAGGTTGTACAAGTGTGTACAAGGGTGTACAAGTTTTTACAAGGTTGTACAAGTGTGTACAAGGTTGTACAAGTGTGTACAAGGCTGTACAATTGTGTACAAGGTTGTACAAGTGTGTACAAGGTTGTACAAGTGTGTACAAGGTTGTACAATTGTGTACAAGGCTGTACAAGTGTGTACAAGGTTGTACAAGTGTGTACAAGGCTGTACAATTGTGTACAAGGTTGTACAAGTGTGTACAAGGTTGTACAAGTGTGTACAAGGTTGTACAATTGTGTACAAGACTGTACAAGTGTGTACAAAGTTGTGCAAGTGTGTACAAGGTTGTACAAGTGTGTACAAGGTTGTACAATTGTTCACAAGGTTGTACAAGTGTGTACAAGGTTGTACAAGTGTGTACAAGGGTGTACAATCGTGTACAAGGATGTACAAGTTTGTACAAGATTGTACAAGTGTGCACTGGGTTGTACAAGTGTGTACAAGATTGTATAAGTTTGTACAAGGTTGTACAAGTTTGTACAAGGGTGTACAAGTGTGTACAAATGTGTACAAGTGTGTACAGGGGTGTACAAGTTTGTACAAGGGTGTACAAGTTTTACAAGGTTGTACAAGTGTGTACAAGGTTGTACAAGTTGTGTACTGGGTTGTACAAGTGTGTACAAGATTGTATAAGTTTGTACAAGGTTGTACAAGTGTGTACAAGGGTGTACAAGTGTGTACAAATGTGTACAAGTGTGTACAGGGGTGTACAAGTTTGTACAAGGGTGTACAAGTTTTACAAGGTTGTACAAGTGTGTACAAGGTTGTACAAGTTGTGTACAAGGTTGTACATGTGTGTACAAGGGTGTACAAGTGTGTACAAGCTTGTACAAGTGTGTACAAGCTTGTACAAGTGTGTACAAGGGTGTACAAGAGTGTACAAGGTTGTACAAGTTTTTACAAGGTTGTACATGTGTGTACAAGGGTGTAAAATCGTGTACAAGGATGTACAAGTTTGTACAAGTTTGTACAAGGTTGTACAAGTGTGTACAAGGATGTACAAGTTTGTACAAGGGTGTACAAGTGTGTACGATGTGTAAAAGTTTGTACAAGGGTGTACAAGGTTGTACAAGTGTGTACAAGGTTGTACAATTGTGTACAAGGCTGTACAAGTGTGTACAAGGTTGTACAATTGTGTACAAGGCTGTACAAGTGTGTACAAGATTGTACAAGTGTGTACAAGGTTGTACAAGTGTGTACAAGGATGTACAAGTTTGTACAAGGGTGTACAAGTGTGTACGATGTGTAAAAGTTTGTACAAGGTGTACAAGGTTGTACAAGTGTGTACAAGGTTGTACAATTGTGTACAAGGCTGTACAAGTGTGTACAAGGTTGTACAATTTTGTACAAGGCTGTACAAGTGTGTACAAGGTTGTACAAGTGTGTACAAGGCTGTACAATTGTGTACAAGGTTGTACAAGTGTGTACAAGGTTGTACAAGTGTGTACAAGGTTGTACAATTGTGTACATGGCTGTACAAGTGTGTACAAGGTTGTACAACTGTGTACAAGGTTGTACAAGTGTGTACAAGGTTGTACAAGTGTGTACAAGGTTGTACAAGTGTGTACAGGTTGTACAATTGTGTATCAGGTTGTACAAGTGTGTACAAGGTTGTACAAGTGTGTACAAGGGTGAACAATCGTGTACAAGGATGTTACAAGTTTGTACAAGTTTGTACAAGGTTGTACAAGTGTGTACATGGATGTACAAGTTTGTACAAGGGTGCACAAGTGTGTACAAGGGTGTACAATCGTGTACAAGCTTGTACAAGTGTGTACAAGGGTGTACAGGTTTGTACAAGGTTGTACAAGGTTGTACAAGTGTGTACAAGGGTGTACAAATGTGTACAAGGATGTAAAAGTTTGTACAAGTGTGTACAAGTTTGTACAAGGTTGTACAAGTGTGTACAAGGTTTTACAATTGTGTACAAGGTTGTACAAGTTTGTACAAGGGAGTACAAGTTTGTACAAGATTGTACAAGTGTGTACTGGGTTGTACAAGTGTGTACAAGATTGTATGAGTTTGTACAAGGTTGTACAAGTGTG
>NW_026543123.1:0-53253 GCF_028750875.1 Macrosteles quadrilineatus | reverse complement strand
ATCAAACGAGTATAGTAAAAATATATTGAGGTAATGGCCCTAAATTGGATCACAGGTCAAGTATACAATATAGAGCAAAACAAAGTTTTTATTACATATTATACGAGTAGGCCTATTTGTTGTACGAACTGAAACCACACAATTTTAAAAATTCTCTGTAGTACTGTATGATTAATGTAAGACTACAAGTTGATCTAATTTAACAATATTATCTTGTAAAGCTATGAAGTTGTTCCCTTCACTCAGTTGGATTACTGTAAATCATATGCGAATTGCATTATCCAGAAACAATATTTAACATACATCCAAACTTTTGGATTTAAAAATGGTATCATTTAAAAAGAACGTCTACATTTTTTAAAGTTAAGTGATTACATAGAAATCATAGCTCTGCCTTAGAAAGTATGTGAAATAATAATTAAAATCTTTCTGCTAAACGTCATTTCTAACGTGTCATTTCTGCTAAACGTTCTTTTTGACTAGCCATGTAAGCAGCTCAGTTCACATCAACAACTATGGTGATATTTGACGATTTGAAATGAACTGCTGGTCAAGTTTCTTGGAAATGTTGACCAGAACATCTCATTGACTTTACCCAACCTATAAACATTTTAAATTAAACCTGGATATAAAATATAAAGCCTAACATTTCTTGTCACCCTTATACTCGTATTTTGCAGCATATGAAGCAATTTAAATAACTTTTAGCACTATTATGATAGATTATTACGTATTTACGTTGTAAAAACTAACTTTTTGTGTTTTCTATAAGTTAATAATGGTCTAATAAGGTTTAATCTTCAGATATAATATCATTTGTGCGTATTTATCCTATTTAAACTAAATGTCTTCTTACTGCTTTATTTTTAATGCGCCTACAGTTTCTATTTCTATTTTATCTCCATAAACCTTAGTGTTTAAGATACTATTAACTACCTTATTCCTTTTTACTTACAATAATAAGTATCGACTAAACATTATAGTTGTAAATAAGTATCTATATAATCTATATAAGTATCAGTACCAATATAGTTTTTCTTTAAGCCAATATAAATACATTGTACTAGAGACTATTTATATCGTATAAATCAAAAGAGATTTTTTAGCGTTGCTAAGTAAGGTGTATTCAAAAAGCAAGGTGTAACAGTTATATGTGTCTAAACCAGGGAATACACACATTAATCTGGCTTATCTCCACATAAATACTTGTAACGTTCACCACGCATGGTGAACATCTGCTAACCTGTTATCTGTAAGCCTGTAGTATGTAAATTAAATTGATTTAGACGTGTTTTTTGCTTTAAATTTTAATTGCTTGACCTAATAATACTATGTTATGGAACCAAGAGGAATGGTGAGGATTAAAATCGTGAGGATTACAAGAAATTGTAGTAACTGTTTATATAACCCAAAATCATTATATAATGTAATGCTATTTATGCTATTTATTGCTATTTAATGGAATTATTTTATACTATTAATGAAATGGATTTTTTAAATCAAACTTGGCAAATTTATTTAACTTACACTATAATAATTTACTTAAAAGTACACTTACTTAGTTTCTTGCAGCAGCAAACCTAGGTACAGTACTCTTTAAACCTAATGTTATTTAAATTTCACTGAAAACCAAATAAGACTTATGTAAATTTGCTTAGTCGGCAGGTTGGCTGTGGCAGGGGTATTTATAAAATACATTTTTTTTAAATACACATTTTTAAATTATCTCTGTGTTGGATTTACAAATTAAATACTTATGCGCATAGTTTGCCCAAACGAAAAATGTGTGATCATTTGGACACAATCGATAATGCTGAAATCCATCAAACGATTCTGGTTTCCATGTACGATATCTGGTTTTGTTGGGCTTTTCCTGATGTGTGGAATGTGTGAGATTTGTTTCTTTTAAGTAAACAACCATAATTTTTAAAAGGTCCTAGCATGAATTGTGTGACTATATAACAATCTTATATTAACAATGTACCAACTTTGTAAAATATTGTGGGGCAGTTAAAAAAATACTTGAATGCATTCAGAGCAAGATAAACTAGGAAGTGTGTTTTACTTAAAAAATTATATCCTAAGAGATTTTTTCTATAAATAAATGTATTATCCAACAAAAACTTTAATTTTCCATGCAAGAATTTAATATAAAAAATAAACAAATTAGTATGAAAGATCATGCAATTTGGGTTATGTTGTTACAAACCATTTATTTTTAAATAAGCCAACAAAAAATGTGTAAATGAGATCTAATGAGTTACGAATCAGTGCCACTACTGATTCAGTGTATCAAGGATTCATTAGGCATTGATTCTATAACATTGAACGTCCATATGGTTAAAATATTAAATATTTTACTATTCAGTTTATATCTGTATGCTACATAGTCTTAAACTATCGCAAAATAATAGTTGGAAGATTAATTAATATTATTTCAAGATACGGCTTTATTATCTAAAAAAACGAAATAACCTAAATTATTTCAAGAATAAAACGTACTATTAATATGAAAGTTTTTAAGTATTTTACTTAAAAACATAAAATAATGAACTTCCTTAGAATGATAACCTGTTTAAATCAAATGGCAGATTAATATTTCTAAATTTACTCTTAACACTGTCAAAACTTGTTCAAATGTGTGGGACATAATAGTATTTTGAAAGTTATTTCAAAAATAGAATTAAGAACTCCAAAGATTTCAAAAAGATGAATTAAGCTAACATTTTTGGTAAGTTATAAGAACGTGGATGTTTCCACTCCTAACTTTAAGGGAGAACCTAATATTCAAAGTAGATGGCAGATGGCCTAGCACGTGGTTAAGTAGCGTTTATACACTCTGAAACAAAGAGCCTGGCTGTGGAGGGGGAAGGGAGGGTAGAAAATATTGCTTACTCTTAGAAGCACTTCAGTGGAGTAGTACTCAGCTGTAAGTATAGTGATGCTAGTTAGGCTTACGGGTGTTATCACATTATGAGTAAAAGTAAATGTCTTACAAAAAAAATGTAGAACAATAATGCTGTATGTACACAATTCCAAAGTTTTATTAAAATTAATTAATTTTAATTGGAAAAAATAACAAAGGAAGAATTCAGTTAAAATAAGTTTAGGTGCCTGTTACATATTCTACAATTATGGAATGAAAATTAGTTATAATGGTGTAATCCGTCTTGGAGATTTAGTGATCACTTCTGTTAGACTCAAACCTCAGACTCTTAATGGTTGCGGAAACAAATCGGATCAACACCGAGACTAATCATTGGTCAATCACAGCCAGTGTTGAACGTCGAGTTGATCTACGTTGTGATCAATCACCGTGATCAATTGATCAATTGGGCGGAGACTGAGATTAACAACTTTAGCTGACTTCTTGACCTGCTAGATTATGGAACTGACAATAATCCTTATACTTTTTATACTGCTGTTAAAAAGAGATCGTTGTTTCGTTAGTTATATTTTTTATTATTGTTTTGGTGAGGTAGATTCAAGCGAATACCGCACAAATTATAAGTGGTAAAGGGTTAAAATATGAAAAGGGACAATATTTTTTCATTAACAACGTGATATTTTGCAACTAACTCAGCTCAGTAAATGCATTGCTTATCTACAGTTTTGCTAAATAAACGTTTTAGTTAATGCGAAATCAAAATGTTTTTCTACGTTACACAATCACCCATTATCACAAACCACTATAATAATCCACTATAATATTGTAGTTTAGTATTTACCTTTTCATTTCATGTTAATTTTTTGTATTTTTAATTTTCTATTTGGAAACACGATGAGCCAAAAAAATCAGTTCTGTATCGTATTAAACTGGAATAGTATTTTACAATGACACGAAAACTGTATGTAACAGCTTAACAATAACAAATGCTCAACTAATAGGATTTTCATACTTAAATTAAATCTAACACTTTAATATTTTAAGGAATTGCACATACTTACTTTAAAGATAGATCTCGTGTTACCATTGAGTGTAATATATCATCCAGAGACATAACACCCTCCATATATAAGAATACACAATATCTTTGATCACCAAACAGCTCCAAGTCGTCATAATTAAACTTGTTGTACTTAAACAAATTTATTTCTCTCGCGCAAATAATTATCTAAGAGGTAAAAAAAAATTGTTCAAGCATCAACACACACTAAATTTAAACAAACTTATGGGTTTATTACAACGTGTTCACTAAATATTTTATTTTATTCATATTTTAAATTCACTCAAAGCATTTTTGAAAATCAATTATAAATATTCTTTAAGGCTATAAAAAAGTAATAACTACCGGAAAAATAAAAATACGGTTCCTTATTTTTGAGAAACATTTTAAAATAATTCTTACTTTATTATACCATCTAATACTGGTAGTGGTCGTTTACCATATACTTATCTCATTTTACTGTAGTATGTTTTTTTTTCGATTTTAAATTCACTTTTATTGATAAGTATGAGTGTATCTATACAACCTATGGCATTTACAACTCTGGTAAGTTACACTTATCACCAATGCACTAATGCCCGAGCTCTGTGGCATGTGAGGGTAAGGGACCCACATAATGTACGAACATTTTAGTTTTACAAAATATTATGATAAAGATTACATTCTTTTAATTATTTCAAATCAAATCAAATCATTTTATTTGGCCAAATTAACAATTATACAGTTTGCATTAGCTAGGTCAATACAAATATACTATACTATACATCAATTACTAATATTTTCTAATATTTACAATAATAATTACAAATTAGAGCTTTCAAAACATTTCAGGAATTCTTGGACGCTATAACAGGTTATACTTAGCAATTTATGTTTCAATTGTTCTTTGAATTTTGAAAGGCTTGGTTCCAACTTAAGGGATAATGGAAGTGAGTTGAAAAGCTTTATGCCAATGTACAATGTGTGTTTTTTGAAAAAAGAAGTTTCGTGTTTAGGAATTGGCCAGTTAAATGAATTGCGCAATGTGTATTGATTTTTAGTAGAGAAGTCAAATTCAGGAAAGTTTTGTTTCAAAAAGGTCAAAGTTTCTAGAATGTAGATGGAGGGAAAAGTCAAGATTTTTGAATTGAAAAAGTACTCTCTGCAGGATTGACGCTTACGCAAGGAGAAAATCTTTCTCACAGCCATCTTTTGGATTTTGAAAATAAATAAATTTCAAGTAATTTGCAAACCTTTATTTAAAACATCATCTTATATGATGTAAATGCTTAGAAGTGTTTGAACATTTTAATGCTTATTTTTCCGTTTGAAAGTATGTTACTTGATATATAAAGATACGGTTGCACTCATTTTATAGAAAAAGAGTAAATTAAAATTCGCTCTAGAGCAATATTGACATGTCCTGTACTAAATAATAGACTACCGTAATACGTTTAGAATTAGGATTATATTTACTTTTTTTTGCTTAAATATAAACGGACGGACAATGCTTATTATGTGTGTATTTTTTTGTTTTTTTTTTTTGGGGGGGGGTGATCAGATATGGTATATATTAATTCAACTAACAAAGATTGTGGTGAACTAGGCAAAACGTTTTTGTGATCGGTTTTAGCGTAAAAAATTAATTGAAGTTGCAGTTAAAGGCTCACATTAGTATGTTATCAAATATTCGATAGCATACTAATGTACGCTCAAATACAGACGTCAGAGTACTTAGTACAAGAAAAACAGTATAACAGTTGAGTGCATGATTGTATTTTTAAGGATTTCATAGTCCATATACTATAACCAAAAACTATAACAGAAACTGACCCAGTTTTCAGAGATTATTTTCCAAATATATCATATCCAAACTGATAAAATTAATATCGAACAATAAGCTAACGTATTTTTTTTAGTCTTTTTATTACAAGTGCTTATAATAATTATTTTAACTAGTGTGTAGGTCAAGTATTTTAATGCACCTTACTTGTCAACAGTTATAAATAATTGATTTTGTCGTCTAAGTAGCTATGAGTATATTTATGAGTTTTCTTTAAGAATGGCAAAAAATGGGAACTCCATAAAAATGAAACTGACTCATAATGCGATCTTTTTAGAGAGTTGGGTTTAAAAATAAATATGCCGTCATGTACGTACGTCAAGCTGATGGTGAAACTTCACATTAAAACACCAAATAGTCTTTCACATTACCGAGTTGCATAAACGTTTATGATCATGATACTTATGAGAGTAGAAAACTGTTTTACTGTCCATACTTGACGTGAAAAGAAACAGGTTGAGTTGTTTTAACCAACAGTAAAAATATTCGTCATTCGCTCAAAACAACTTTTTTTACAGTTCCAATTTTTTTGTATTTTTTCGTCTCTAATGTTATCAATGTAAACCGAAGCGTGCTTTCAATTAATTTTGTTTCAGAAAAACTAACCATCAATAATACATTTTAATTGAATTATTAGATCAATTAGACCCAATAAAAACTCTAAAGGTAAATCAATCTGGTCAACAATTACTTACAGGTCCAAGATTTAATTATTTGTAACAAGTATTGGTTTTCCAAGTTTAACGTTTTTTTAAGCTACCCATTAACGTTGATACAAAATGTATGTTTGTATATATGTTTGGAAATATAAGTATAAGTTGTAGAGAAAAATACAATCAGGCATTCCATATAAAGATCGTATACATTATATACAGGGTGTTCAAAAAAGGTGGGGACATATTTTACCTAGTGATTTCTTGGGTCAAAATAAAGAGAAAATCAAGAATAACATTTTTTACAAAATCACTTCGTTAGCTAAATATCTAGCATTTTGTATTTTTTACATAAATATTTTTATCCTATTTATCTTTTTTTTTATTTTACCAAAAATTTAAAAATGGAGGTCATTTAAAATTTGTAGACTAAAGTTACTAAAAAATTGCAGATTTTACGAAAAATATGTACACTTTAATTTAACATTCTTAATTATATATCAAATTATACCAAATTCAATAATATCAATTAAGAAATAGCTGAAATATTATGACTTTTAGTTGTAAAATGTGGTAGAATAAGGCAGAAGCTAGTCAGGTTTGATCATGTCAAGGCCTGTATATGAATTTGTATTATATAAAATGTATAATAAATATATAAAAATTACTTTTACCGATGGTTAGTATTAACCTGTCGACTACAGTATCGATCTTAAAGTATTCGGCAGATTGTAAAGAGATTATATTATTCATTTTTAAATAAGACCAGGATAAGCTTAAACAATTCATTTACAAAAAAAAGTATTAATATTTTTAGTTTTTTTATATAATAACCATTTTATTATACAATTACCATATTAATTATTTTCAACTTGAGGATTATTTAAGTAATATCATCCTCAATATGCATTCCATATCAGTCATCTCTGTTTTTGTTTGTTTGTTATTTACAAGGAACTACTATACTGTAGCATTCGTTAGTAGTTTAAACTGTTTGGGAGAGAGATTTTCACCAGGTGTAGAGGACGGTGTATGTATTTATGTGGAGATAAACCTGACTAATGTTTGTGTTTAGTCATTCTGACACTAACAACACTTACAACTAACTGGATTTAAAATATTCTCAATTTGTGATGAGTTACACCATAAAATAACAGCGTATGTTACCAATCAAATGAATGGTTTAAACTACCTTTAATATTTTACAATTTGACTATTTATGTTACTTTTATAAATGGCGTTGTATTATACAACCGTACGATGTGTCAACTGCTAACAGATCCTAGTATAAATAATACAAATAAATTAGGTAATGTATTAACTGAACAAAGTGAGTTTAACGTGATACCAAGTGGATTGCGATAGTAGGCAAACTTTTACTGATAGAACATGGAAGTAGTAGGGAAAAGCCGGTTCTGGATCAACCCCGACAGACCAGGGATTCTCATCTGTTTACTCTTCCACTCATCGAAAAGTCGTTTCTGGAAAATTCCCCAGTAGACTAGAGATTTGCCCATTTTCAAGATCCCTCCCTTCCAGCCAGTAGAGTATATATGTTCGTCCTACTCTGGGATCCAATATAGACCCTTATGGGAGTCAAAATCGGGAGGTTACGAAGACCCACCACCACCTTCCCTAGTAGTATATATATGTGCGTCCTACTTCGGGATCCAATATGGGCTCTTATGGGAATACCTCCCAACAAAATCCGGAGGTGTCCTCCAACCCCACACATGGAGTATGTATGTTTGTCCTGTGCTGGGGTTTAATATAGACCTTATGGAGACAAAATTCAACCCTTGCCTCATTCCTCTGGGACAAAAATAATATTTTTTTGTGTTTTTATTTTCTTACAGTGATCTCCTAGAAATTGTTTACAGTTGTCTAATGATGTTTCTTGAAATGTCATAACTGAATCCAGTTTCAGAGACCACGACTATGTATGCTGTTGTTCCGGCATCGGCTTGCGCGGTCGCGATAGCATTTACAAAATCTAACTCAATCTGGATGTCACTTCTCGAGCGATCTGTGCTCATTGGGTGGAGATGAGTGTCTATCACCAACAGTGGATAATCATTCTTGAACTCTGAAGGAGATACAAACACATTGGTGTCTCCAAAGTTCACCAGACGATATCTGACCAACTGTTCGTATAATAGTCTCCATTTGCCTTCAGTGATGTGTATGTTCTGCATTTCTTGAGGATAACGTTCTCCGTTTATTTTCACTGCGACATTTTTTATGTTGCAACTATCAAAACGGGAGGGAATTTTCTTCTGGTCATTCCAACGGCTAGTTTGCAACCCCACAATGACAAATTTCGGGTTGTATACATTTCTATAAACGTTAGTGATATCGAAGTTGAATGAGGCCCCGAAAACACCTTTCTTTTCAATACACTGCCACTGGTAATAGTTGTATACCAATTTGCTATGATCACTCAAACGGGTCAACCCATCGATCAATTGAATCTTGCTGGTGGCCGTATACTCGACTAACGGAACTCGAAGAACGAAAGATTTGATTTCGACTTTTCCATCCTCTGGTATTGTGTCTGTTGCGGCTGATCCTTTCCAAACGAATAGTGCATCGTTATCTTCAGCACGGGTGAATACGACTTCGAATCCGCCCTTGTACATAGGATACCGTAGATGATCGAAGAAGCCGAGACCGAGGTGTGCAAGGGTACCGATTACTTCAAAATTACCTCCACCAGTGAACGTGGATACGAAACCACAGTTTGCTAAAGAGTTCTTGTTCGAACTGGAATAGTTGAGGATTCCCTTGACCGTGCTTGTGACACCAGGATAGTCGACAGTGTCGATTGTGGTGTTGTGTTTCTTGAGTTCAATTCGAGTAAACAGAAACGGTACGAAATTGTCGATGAGTTTAATGTTTGTTTTATCGGCATAAGCAGCCCCGTCAGATTTCTTGATGACTTTACCACAAATGTGAAATTGTATTCCTGAATCGTAAAACGTGTCACCGTGATCGAGTTTGAAAACCGTGTAATTATTTGGAGTGTTGAAATTGAGTTCAGACACCGGCATGACAGAGCGGTATTCGCTCTTCACCACACCGCTTGAAAACTGATTGTATGTAGCATCCATTTGTGTTGGTTACTTAATATAGGCTGAAAAAATATACTATGTTAACATTACGATTTTACTCTTTAGGCCTCATGCTCAGTAGCGAACTCAGGAGCCGTGTATTAAATCCGTGATTATGTTCGTGTTCTTCAAGGAATTCCTTGGACACGTTTTGATACTTTATGATGTAGTACCAATCTACGTTGCCTGCAAAATCGTGTATGAATGATTCAGACAGTGTTTGATATTTGCTGACCACATACCAGCACTCGTTAAAGTTGATAGCCATTTCCCGGAGGAAGCTCTCATCGAACTTTGTCCTCTTCAGTACGGCATACCAGTTTACACGATGGAAATACATGTGTAACATGTCGATGCTGAAATCGTAGTTTTCGGATAGGAGACCCCAGTCGAGCTCCTTAGCGTACTTCATAACGAACTCGTCTGTGAGAACGCCCTTAGGTGCTTTCGCTTCCCGAGAAAGAATCGTCCATGCGTTTTCCATGTTGTACTCTTTCTCCCACTTATATACATACAGACGTTCCTAGCCCGAGACCGAGTTTGCGCTTCATCCACATTGCACCAGTCGTACCGAGTGCGACAGCGCGTTCGTTTAGATCGGCGTCAGAAGACGTGACCCTATTCCAAGCAGCGTCTTGCAATTTCTTATCTGCCACCCATCGGTCTTCGGCACGCCTATGATCCCGATACCATATGTCATGTTTCTTGCATGCCTCGTCTAAGGGGTTGACTCCTTTGTCACCACGAGCCAGGCGATCAGATAGCTTCGTACCAGGTCCGCAATAATTGTACGTATCAAGATTCCAATTACGTGGAGCGTGTAGCTCAAACGGTAAACTGTTGATTAAGTTGTTCAACAACCCCGATCCTTGAATAGCGTGTTCAGGTAACGCTGACAGACAGCGTATGAGATACTTCAATCCGTTTGGTCGTTCGATTAGCTCCTGCATGCGGTCGTATATGAATTTCACGACTGACAGTTTCTCATTGTGAAAGTTATTGTTTCCAGCAGCCTCCTCAGCGTGTATGAAATTGAGCCGACTGATCAGTTCGTTTAAATCCTTTATGTACCGATATTCGATTGGTGTTTTGTCATCGTACCGTTTCAACCCAGACCCAACTGTCTCTGTGGGTGTTGATGTAGTTGGGGTTGCGGATTTATTCATCTCATCCCAAATGGGTTTGATCATCTGTTTCCACTTTTGACCATGACTTGATTTCGGTCGTCTAGTCGAGGGATCGTTCTTTTGATACAACGAGTTGGATGTCAACAGAATTTCCTTGTATGAATTCCAATCGTCAGATGTGTACTCATCAGACTTAACAAAACCTTTATTCGTCAAGAGTTTCCAAAGACCTTCACTGCCGACAAAACTTTTACCTGACATCACTATACCATCGTAATTAAAGGTGATTGGTTCTGATCCAATTTTCAAACGTTCACTCGTCACATCATAATAAATACCAAACTGTGAATCACTTGCACGAGGTAAGTATCTCGCACCAACACTGCCCAAATTGATTACATTTGAGTCCACCAACTGTCTGATTGATTTGTTCTGAACGTTTTCAGTTTCCACTTCATCTTCGTTATCGAAGGGAATTTGTTTACGATCTGGTGTACTGTATACTCTTGGTCTAAAGCGAGCAACCATTTGATTGTATTTTTGCTTTTTCAACCACTCCTTTGTCTTTTGTTCTAATAGATCATCTTTTTCTTTTTTCTCTTTTATTGCATCGGTAATGGTTTGATATTTCTTTTCCCTTTCTCGTTGTTCCTCTCTATCTAAAATGTGTACGTTAGCAAATTTTTGTTGAAGTCTATTTTTTACATTTTCTAGTTGCTTTGCCTTGGTGACAGTCAATGGTTGTTTTTGGACATCTCTTGTAATGATTGTGGTGGATGGACTTTTTGTTGGAGACGATACAACTGATATCTCTTTAAGTTTTTGTTCACGTTGTTTTTGCTCTTCCAATTCAGCGTCATGAAACTTTTTCATCAGGTTACTCTCGATAGCTTCAAGTCGCTTAGCAGCTTTTGCATCCATCATAACCTGTGTTCACTTATATTATACAACGTCAGAAAAAACGACATATATCGTTTCTAGTATAAAATTGGCATATCGTCGAAAAACGACATTTCAATCAAAAAACGTGATATAACGTTTCTAGTATAAAAACGACATATCAATCGAAAAACGACATTTCAATCAAAAAACGTGATATAACGTTTCTAGTATAAAAACGACATATCCATCAAAAAACGATATTTCATTCAAAAAACGTGATATAACGTTTCTAATATAAAAACGACATATCCATCAAAAAACGATATTTCATTCAAAAAACGTGATATAACGTTTCTAGTATAAAAACGACATTTCAATCAAAAAACGTGATATATCGTTTCTAGCTTAAGATGTGACATTTCACTTTGAGGTTGTAAATATAGTTTTCTTCAGCATGCATTTATATTTTCCAGAGTGTGCTTTTTTAGTGGTATTGATGGTTACAAATCCATGTTGTTCCTGCCAACACCGACGACAGAGCTTTTCAAACTCAGATAACGACATATCGGAACTGACAAAATCCTCATGAATACGTGTCAAGTAATGCTTGTTCTGTTGAAACACACACAGCAGATTTAGGTTGTTACGGATTACTTGCATATCGACACGACCATAGCTCTGACTCAGGTATATACATGATATATTTTTGTGACGACCTCTGATGTAATAGTCTTTGATTTTTGATTGCTCATCAAGTAAACAGTCATCAAACACAACCAGTGAATTTGGTTTGCATTCATCCAATGGAACCAAGTCGGAACAATCAGAGAAGAAGAATGCTATTTTGCAACCGAGGTTTTTCTGAACTCTTTCATAGTGCTTTTTTAAATCAAGATATGCTGGTTGTTCTATTGATCGACTGAACACGTAGAGATGTTTAAAAGCTATACCATCTTTGTTGTATATGAGGTTAAGCAGTAAATTGGTTTTTCCACATCCTGATGGACCAACGATCAAGCAACGAAGTGGTTTTGGGAAAACACCATCTTCCGCCCTTTCACCATCTCTACAGTAGACGTTTATTTCCATTGTCTTTACTTATAACACCACTTGGTTGGTTTCATAGGAAACTCCTTGACAGCCTAATGTCTCACCCTGTTGATTTAAACAGCAAGTGTGTTTGCATCAGTCGTACTGATCACAGTCTCGACTCTGTGTAGACGTTTAGATAGCTCTGAGAATTCAACTCCGTTAATGGCATCATATGCACTGTTGCTGCGACTGATGCCACAGATCTTTCTACCTCCTTTGATCTGAATACAATCATTTGTGACTTCAAGACCTTTTAAAATACCATAAACTTTATCATTTACTTCTTCAAGCTGTTCTTTAACAACCACATCAGCCTTATCTATAGCTTTTGCAACTTTTACTATCCTTTTGTTCTTGGCACTAATATAATGTTTCTCGAACCCGACTTGTTTGTTTACAATGGAGGCCAGATCCTTTTTTGCCTTATTAAACAAGTTATCTACCTGAGAAATAAATTCTCTTTTCATGTTACTGATCTTTGAATCTGTATCGTGGTTGCAAGTGAATTCCAACGATGAAAGTTTTTCATTTAACTTATCTGTTGAAATGCTATTTTGGTTAGTACTGCCGTGTTCTTCTCCGAACCGATTGAATTTAAATATAGACATCATGATGCTCTTATAATGATACCAAGTCCAAGTACACCAGGTTTTCAACATTACTATTGAGTATCGGGTTGTTATCTTGATCAAGTATGTTGACTGTTATGCAGTGAACTGTTCTCAACCCAGGTTTCAAATCAACATATAACCTTTCCTTTGGTTGTTCAGATATTTTATACCCATGTGGAACTTGAGGGAAGAACGTGTATAGCAGTTCAGTTTCCGCATGTTTGTGATCATGTATGTCGTGGTTGACGAGACTGTTGTGCACTATATTGCAGTGTATCTCGATGGTATCTACTGCCCTCAACTTTGGAGGTCTTGTTCCTGTCACTGTTTGGTTCTCAATGTGGTATAAGCTACTGTCGGCTCTCTTCTGTTTTCCTTTTGTTAGAGGATCAAAACCAAACAACTTGCAGCACGCTTGATCCATATAGAACTTCAATGGCGAGTACACAGAAAGAAAATCACCATTTTTACTCAGTCTAAATTTAGTAGGATCAACGTTTAAGCTCAAGGATTTTATGTAGTCCTTCGCAGTAGCTTCCATAGACTCGATTGTCCAGTAACCTCTTGTGAAAGTGAGACGATTCGGTATTACATGAACGTCACTATCCAAGAAGAAAATATTTGCTTCATCACGGACGTTATAAATATTGTTGTCTGTAAAGAACGCAACAAGTGCCATACGATGCTTCACGTTCTCTTCCAGATGGATTGGGTGTTCCAAGTGGAGAGTGACGCGAGAGCTTGTACCTCTAAGTTTTAATAGTGGCATGGTACACTTATAATTTGCCCCACCAAGATTGCCATGAGTATTTGTCATCTCTTAAAGTGTTTATGATCGTGTTCCAATTTGTATCATCGTTTGAACATCGCTTCAGAACTTCAAGGCAGAGATGACCGCAAATAGGAGGGTCTTCAAACTCCTGTACTCGCATATCATTATAAAGCAAATCACGCTCGGCTAAATACTTCACAAGTTCAATTGGTGGTGGAGCGTTGCCAAATGAATCGAAATACAGCTTTTTACCATTATGCATTTTGATATAACAGGTCCAGTGTGTACCATTCGAGTCCAAGTCACCGAGATTCAAAATACCACATTCCATTTCCCATGGGGGGGGATTCTGGCAAAACTTCACGCATGAAAACACCTCGAAATCCTTTCAATCCCATCACTTTGGCCCATCGTTCGAGGTCACCAAGCGTTAAGGGGTTTATCCGTTTTTTTGTAATAGTAAAGCATCCAATTTCCTGTTGATACATCTTTTCAAACCAGCGCCCTTGGGATCCTTGTCTATTATCGTGCCCAACTCATTGTCAATCAAATGCTTCAACCATGGAATGAACCTTTCCTTCAGCATCGGTGCTAGGTGTCTTCTGACAACAGGTGAGATGAAACGTTTTCCACCAGGAACGGCACCCTCCACAAATTCCAACACTTCTTTCAGGAGGCCTCCCTGTTTATTTTTCAATAACTGGTCGTAGCTGAGGTTCAGCCGAATGCCTGTTTGGTTTCGTCTAGCTTTCTCAATAGCCTTATGCTGGACACTGTCTAACAGGATATGGTCCGTTCCACCACGACCTATGTCGTCACTCGTCAGCCCAATTATAGCACTTCTCCGTTTCTTATAGGCGATACGAAGCTTACGTTTCTGCCCTTCAGACAGACGAATGGTGTGCCTGTGCAATTCACTCATGTTGTGCTTATATCACTATAAGTACTCTTATTATAAGCTCGAAATGGTATACGTATTTTATTGTGCCAAGTGTAAAAGGAAAACCACTTCGACCAATGTGGAACGTATTAAGACGGTTAACGACAAGTGGCGGTTAAGAGGCCGGTGTGTTGAATGCTTACGTGAGAAGAGCACGTTCACAAAAGCGCCTGTATCAGGAATCGCTGATGTCAAATTTGAAGAGGCACAAGAGCTTCATCGACCAGTAACAAAAAAGTTTCCAAAACGTAAAATCGTCACTCTCTACATAGACGACCTGTGGGCAGCTGACTTGGTTATAATGGACAAGTTCTTCCGGGAAAACGATGGATATAAATATATGCGAAATGTGATTGATACATTTTCCAAGTATGCATGGTCTGAACCATTACTCAGGAAGAGCGGTATCGAAGTGACAAACGCGTTTGAAGCCATCATACGAAGAGCTAAGGGCAATGGTCACAAAGCACCTAACCTATTACACACTGATAAGGGTAGAGAGTTCGTCAACAAGGATTTTAAATGTCTTCTCACCAAACATGGTATAAAGATGTATCATACGGAGAATGAAGAAAAGAGCTCCATAGTTGAAAGGTTCAATCGCACACTCAATGAACGAATGAAAGTGCATTTTGAAGCTAGGGGGTCATTCCGTTGGATAGACATACTGCAGGGTCTGTTGAGTAAGTACAACACAAGTGTACACTCCACCATTCGCATGAGGCCGGTCGATGTGACTGTGAAAGTCGAGCCAGAAATTCGTAGCTTGTACCTCGATCAATTTCGATCAGTTAAACGTCCACGACCTAAACTGAGAGTTGGCGATCGAGTGAGAATAGTAGCAAAGAAAGATACATTTGCCAACAAGTACGCTCGAAACTGGCGAACAGAGATTTTCACAATTTCTCACATTCAGTTTACAGCACCGGTAACATACAGAATCATCGATGGTGAAGGAGAAGAGATCCTGGGTTCGTTTTATGAAAAGGAATTGCAAAAGAGTAATTTCTAAGTTAATGGTTTATTGAATAGTGACCCCAGGGGAGGGAATGGATTCCATCATCTAAAATGTATCGTTTATCATCTTGGTTCGACAACACTACTTTATTGAGTGCTATGGTATAGAGGTCGTGACTGAAACTTCTAATCATATTTATGGTTTTAGTGGTTTCCAAACCTTCAAACAAACATTTTTTGTAGTCGTCAAATGTTATTTCCTTCTCTGTGACTGACTTTTTGACTCCTTTTGACTTTTTGCATACACTACCATCCTCGACTTCATGAGCATACATCTTAGATCTTAGAGCAATCTGTTCTCGCATAATCCTCCCACTCAGTTCATCTTTCATTTTACCAAGGACCTTCTTGTTGACTCTAGGCATCCCATACGGGTTGTTCTCAGGATAGTCACTTGTATCAAAGTAATCTATCATGGTTTTCATATCCTGGTAAAAATCGGAGGTGGCAATGGCATATTTCAAGGAATCAGTGTCTGTACACTGCAATCGTGCTTTGTCACCGTACTTCGATTTAATCACATTATAGTGAAAATCGTAAATTAGAGTCTTCGCAAAAACCTCAGTTCGATCATGTTCTGCCTTTTAACTGTGTATGATATGTAACGTTCTTCATTGTTTGGGATCACCTCTATTTCCTCATCATTCATACCTAGCATTTTAATAAACAAATGTGTGTCATAGCCCGAGAGGTTGTGAATGAAGACAGGAATGAACTTGGGTTTCCTGTACAGAATGTTGCATTTGTTGTGTGCAACTCCTCTGAATTGTCCTGTCAAATGGTCATGATCAAGGACCCTATCATCTTCGGTTTTTCACAAATATGGCATGTTGTTGAGTTTGATATAATACACTGGTCATCTACCGTTAAATCCATAGGTTTGATAGCCTCACTAGAATACAAATGTCTTATTTTTTCAGACTCCATCTCAAGTTGTTCCACAAAGACCCTTCCAGCATCTGCACCAAAGTATGTGACAGGAGGTTTATAGTCTCCATCTTTGGAAACGATGTAATATGCAAAACTCATAGCCAAGTGTTTTTGGTAGCTTTGTGTTTGTTCAGTTTTTTGGTTCTGTTGGACTCAAGAAGACATTCAAAGTCTGCATACACCACGAACGGGACTCGCATTGACTTGTTGAAATCATTAAACTTGATGACCGTCCCTTCTTCTGGAAGATTTATTTTTATACTTTCATGTCTACTGCAATCCTCTCTATGTCTGTCCAAACCTTCTTTTGATCCAAAGTGTAACAGACAACGTTTACACAACCATAACATATGATCATGTTTTGATATCTGTGATTGTACAAGTCTAGATAGATTCTTTATGTAACAATAATGGTTTGTGTCTGCAGACTTCAAGTAGAGCAGGTCTACGTGTCTTTCCATCTCCTCGTTAGTGATTCTGAGAGGAACAACTGAATTTTCGATTCCATGGAGAGTGTAAACATTGACAGAGATATTGGCACGTTTTTCGAACTTTGTAATGTCATCTAATTTCATGGGAAACTCAATGTCTTTGAAAACATCATCAAGTTCATGTTCATAAGCTCTATACATACTCACTCTGTTAACATTATCCTTCGCAGGGTGTAAAGCTGCAAGGATAGACCACAGAAAACATTTCTGATCCTTATTATTTATGTTTATCACTGCTTTCTTGGATTCTATCTTCGGTGGAAGTTTCATGTAACTAGAACCCTTAAGAGGTGTGTATTTATTTACTCTGATTTCCAAATCAATGACCTTCATCAAAGTCCAATTAGAACCAGTTGCTTGGAAGTCTTCAATCTCTGCAAGTATCTTTGCCTTTGCATCATTGTAATATTCAGAGATGTCTGTTGTTGGATATACAATTTTATTAGTAGTCTTGAAATTCATTAGTTGTTTTATTTTCTTGTCTTGAGCTACTCTCTGAAATTCAGCATGAAAGACAAAGTTGACTTTTATATTGCTTTCCACGACCATTTCTTCAATTTTTTCTTCCACCAAATTCGTGCACATGTTCAAAAACAATGTTGGATCCTTGACATTAGTCTTGTTGTCGATAACAAAAGTTCTAAGTCTTGACTTGAATGCTGTCTCAATTTGTCTTACCTCCAAAGACCTACTGTCATCATCACTTGCGTCTGAATTATCTTCTGGTGTCTGATCAGCCTCACCATTAGTATCATGCTCTACACCAACTTCCGGTGTTGGTGGGAGTGGGCTAATTGGAGATGGTGGGGGAGCAACCAAATCAATCGAACTTTCAGACATTTCCCCAAGGATTAGTCCAGGAGGATTGCTCCCAAAGGTAAATGGTGAGAGTGGATTATAGGATGGGCTGTCAGGAATATGGAGTGGAGATCGATAAACAGGACTGTTTGGTATATTCAGCTCTGAAGGAGAAGGAATCAAGAGCTTAAGAGAAGGTCTACTGGGTTTCTTCACAACAGAGTGTGGTTCATCAATCATTCCAAAATCAAAATCCTCAATAGCTTCTGCAAACTGTTCGTCTGTCACAAAATCAGTATATTTTAGAATGTCATCCAATGCATCAATGAGATTTTGATGTGTAATTTCCTCCACAACATTTGGAACATCAGCTGATGTCGATGGGAGTGGGCTCTGAGGGGTCGTACGAAGGAATTTGTCAGGTCTCTGTGGTCTAGTAGATTTTCTCACCATAGCATTCAGATCAACATTGTTCATAATCGGGTGTGGAACATTAACAATCCTTTTAACCTTCGGATATCTCTTGATCAATCGCCTAATATCCAAACTAGACTTTTGAGGCTTTTCAGGACGAAGATGGTGTTTGGAATGCTGAGACCATTCTGACACTTTTACAGGTTTGATACAAATCCTACACACCTCCACATCGGTTGAACCAGCTCGAGGATACACATATTGTTTCACGGGTTCACCACTCGTGGAAGGTACTGCATGTTGATTGTTTATAGGTAGAGCAATCGATACAACATTTCTGGAGCTCACACCCGCCATATTTTGAGTTTGTCTCAGCATGCTAATATGACGATCCGACAGTTTATGATGCTTCCATTGAACCGGTAGCATAGACACTCCACATAGCAAACATGTCTTAATTTTTGGAGTAGTGTTTTCGCGAACATCCACAGGTGGACGGCATCGTTTTGATTTCTGATGACGGGCCAAGTTCGCAGTAGTAACAAGCTTACCACAAGTTTCGCACTCAATCTTAGACAGGCGTCGGGGTTCTGTGACAACGTCAGGTACCAAAGCTGGTTCACCAGCTTGTGTTGCAGCTAGACATTTCTTTGACTTTTGATGTCGTTTAAGATTTGCAACAGACACACTATCACCACATCGGTCACAAGCTACCTTCACACTGTAACGTGAACTCTTCTCTCGAGGAGTAGCTTGAACAACCACCATATCAGCTCTTGTCTCTTGTGCGCTTGTGGCGTTAGAGCATTTCTTGGTTTTCTTGTGTCTTCCTAAGTAGGGCTTCGATACACGTACACCGCAGATTGGACACTGCACCTTAGTGTCAACGGGTAAGCTAGAACCAACTATCGGAGAAACATCGGAACCGGCTTCCTCGTCGGTGAGCTCAAACGATCTCACGTCGTCATCCGAATCGACAGGCAGAGGTGACACGGTGATAACCATGCTTTCCGGGGTCGCGGTGAAAACCACGCTTTCAGGTGTCGCGGTGAAAACCACGCTTTCTGGGGTCGCAGTGAAAACTGCGTTTTCTGAAGAGGCGATGGAAAACGAAGTATTGCTGTCCATGGACTGGCACGCTTCCAAATACACACCATCCATTTTCACGGGCGAGTGTTGTCCTATATAGAGTCTGGGCATACACAAAAAAGGGATGAGAAGCAGCAGTGCTTTTTCAATACACGTTCTCTTATAATACTGGAAGAAGCAACCGAGGGCATGAAGAGGACTAGCCTCTTCGCTAACGACAGCCAGGGTGTGGGGAGGTATTCCCATAAGAGCCTATATTGGATCCCGAAATAGGACACACATATAT
Organism: Macrosteles quadrilineatus; assembly: GCF_028750875.1. Lineage (NCBI taxonomy): Eukaryota > Metazoa > Arthropoda > Insecta > Hemiptera > Cicadellidae > Macrosteles > Macrosteles quadrilineatus. The sequence goes on along the minus strand of NW_026543123.1, from coordinate 33,272 downwards.
ATACTACTACCAACCGAGCTTGAAAATGGGCAAATCTCTGGTCTGTTGGGGGGCTGGTCCAGAACCGGCTTTTCGATGAGTGGAAGAGTAAACAGATGAGAATCCCTGGTCTGTCGGGGTTGATCCAGAACCGGCTTTTCCCTACTACTCATGGAACATATCAGTATTTAATCAACATTGTTAAAACTATTCATAGTATACTATCATAATTATTATTGTATAGTATTCTTCTTTCTAAAAATAAATTTACTTTGCTTATAAATTAAAAAAGAAAAAACCTTAAGTTGGTTGGGAATAATACGTATATATTAGGCATAGGTATTAAATATTATGTTGGCAATAAGAAACGTTATTTGATGAAGTGTTATCTTTTAAGCGACTATGACATAATTTGAATATAATATAGGATAATTTACAGTTATTCAGTTTTATTTTTGAAAACTCTTTAAATATGCTAGTTTTTTATTTTTGTGGAGTAAATATTAATGTAGCATTGTATACTATAAATATTTTTACAGAAAAATTAATAAATAGCTTCTTTAAGCTTAAATTTAACATTCTGAAAGACAAGGGCTCACAAACAGGGTTAAAGCTAACGAGATGTCGGAGTCAACATTTCCAAGACCCTCGACAAGCATTCATTAAAAACTGTGCAGTAAATAAATCCTCAAATATCACTGGAGTTCTTAGCGTTTGCTGACCTGCATACAAGAGTTTAAATACGTGCTGAGAGATTAATTCAAAGAAACTCTTTGTATTCAACCTTTATTTGAATCCCAAGCATACCAATCTTTCTTGGGCAGTGAAAATACATTTAAAGTGTGTAGCCTGGTAAATATTTTTCTACTAACATTTGTAAATAATAGTAACCAAACTAATAAATATTGGAAGTGAAATAATATAAGGGTTGCTTGACTACCAAACTACTGGATTTTATGTGACTTTATTCAAAGTTAAATATTAGAAATATCTTAACTATATGCGAAATCATGATCTAAAAACTAAATAGCTACTGGAACTAAATAAAGACTTTTATATTTGTAAATTATTTGTATCATAAAATATGCTTTAATTGTAATTCTATGATCTAGCCAATACAACTTATATTGCAGCTCTAAATAAACTATTTAATTTGACTAAGTAGAATGTGTTTTGATCAGTTGTTGACTTAAAATAAACTGTACAGTTAAATAATTAGACTGTAAGACTTAAGCTTCGACAAGTTTTAGCGAATTTCCCTATAGGGAAGTAGCTATTACCGTAGGTGGCACGGTAAGACCTAGACCCGGGAGCGATTTACTTTTTCATTTTGATGTCCCCAGAGGCCAAAAACACCATTCGTTCAAATTTTTATATATGTATATATATACAGGGTTAGTAAAAAGTGTGGAGACCCCCTGTTATTTTTTTAACGGCCCATACTAGAAGCACTAAACTCGGCACATCTTTATGGCATGTTATGAAGTACTTTTTGGGCATAACCGTCACTTTGTGTACATCCCCAAAATGGGCGATTTTGGGGGAAACTCAAAAATTCAAATACAAAGACCTATCGAGTGACCCCTAATTTGGAAGGTCCTGGTAAAAGAAAACCAAAAACGCTAACTAGAGGTCTTTATCTCAATCCAGTAAAAAATGGCAGCCTATTGAAATTCTCAGAAGTTCAGCTTCAGAATTCTCAGAATATAACTTGCAGCTTTCCAAGTCTGGAGACCCCCTGTAAATTTTGTAGCGGCTCATACTAGGAAAACTACACTCTACACACCTTTTTGGCATGTTATGAAGTACTTTTTAAGCCTAATAACCACTTGCTTACGAAACCCAAAATGGGGATTTTGGGGGAAACTCAAAAGTTTTAAATAATAAGCCCCATCAAGTGACCCCTCATTTTGAAGGTCCTGGTAAAAGAAAACTAACACAACGCAAACTAGAGGTTTCTATCTCAATCCAGTTAAAAATGGAAGCTGATTGAAATCTTTAGAAGTCGGAAATAACTTGCATATTTATATTTAATTGGCTGCCATATTTTACTGTGTTAAGATAGAGACCTATAGTTAACGTTGTTAGTTTTATTTTATTATGACCTTCAAAATGAGGGGTCACTCGATGGGGCTTATCATTTAAAATTTTTGAGTTTCCCCCAAAATCCCCCATTTTGGGTTTGGGAACTTATGAGAATTTCAATTGGCTGCCATTTTGTACTGAACTAAGATAGAGACCTCTAGTTTGCGTTATTGGTTTTCTTTTACCAGGACCTTCAAAATGAGGGGTCACTAGATAGGTCTTTGTATTTGAAATTTTTGAGTTTCCCCCAAAATCCCCCATTTTGGGGATGAACACCAAGTGGCGGTTATGCCCAAAAAGTACTTAATAGCATGCCATAATGGTATGCCAAGTTTAGTTTTTCTAGTATGGGCCGTTAAAAAAATAACAGGGGGTCTCCACACTTTTTACTAACCCTGTATATATATATATATATATATATATACGTCCGTGAACGCAATAACTTGAGTAATTTTTGTCCAATTATCATGAAATTTGGTTTAAAGGTGTAAAGCGGGATAAACTTGAATGAGTTCGCGAACCAGCACGATCGGACCATGGGAACGGGGCTTTACGGGGGGTTTTATGGGGTAAAAATTTGTTTTTCTCACTTTTAACCCTAAAAACACAAAATTTCCCGATTTCTCTTTAGACCTTTTTAAGGAGCTTAAGAAAACAAATAATTTAGTAAATAAAAGTATTTTTGTTCGATTATTAGTAACGAAGAAAATTAAAAAAATTGAAAATTAAAATTCCCATGTTATTCTTATAGAGAATATTGTCAAATGTTGTAGTTTGCTTGTTTATGGACATTTTTTGATCAAAATTGGCAAATTTATTTATTTTGTACTAAGCTATCAATATTTTACTCAAAATACACTTTATTAGTTTCCTTGTAGCAGCAAACCTAGGTACTCGTTAAACCTAATGTTATTAAAATATATTTAACTGAAAATCAATTCAGACAAATGGAAATTCGCTTGGTCGGCAGGTTTGCTGCGGCGGGGGTATTTACTAATATGATGAATAGAGTTAAGTAATTCAAAATGTACCAATCCAGCGTATAGTGTGCAATACAACATTGCTCATACTTGTGAAAATTGGTTCTAGAATGGCCTTTTGAAACCAGTTGAATCAATTACAAAGCTTTAGTCTACATTTCTACGATGATTAATAGTATGGTGTGCTATGTTTTGATATAAGTTTATCGTAAGAATTCTAGCAGCTGGAAATACTTGTTTCTTAGTTGAGTGTATATTTCTACCAAGCCTTTCAGAACGGAAGTCAAGCTTTCCAACAGACTATCCACACACCATGTTTCCTGAAGTAGGAAAATTAAAAGGTTAGGATTATTTTAATTCCATTAAAGGACGAAACCCATCTCAAGCTCCACACTACATATTTCCATGCGTTTACTTGAACCAATCATAAAGTTTATGTGCAACAGTTGTTCCAGTTAACCAACGAGTTCCAACATAGCTACAACTGCAATAATCTAAAGATTTCCATTAATCACACTTTGAATATGAAACGCCTCAGTATTGTTCCCTCAACAAAATGAACTAAACCCCTAATTAATACGACTAATCCAAACCTTTGGCCAACAAAGCCTAGCTTTGCCAGTAGCTCAACTCAGTGATTATTTCATTGTTTTAGGGAAATTTAATCTTAGATTTGACTAAAAATATAATGACTTATAACATATTAAGTAATATTCGTAAAATCCTTCTGATTATGTATGTATAGCTCGTAGCCATCCACAAACGCTCAAGGGCCACCTTCATTTAAAACCAGTGACATTAATTTTTAAATCAAGATAATTATAATAATTATATTTATCTTCTGAATTATTCAGGATGACATCGATATTTTTTCTCACAAAGCAAAACATTGCTAGTGTAAATGCTTCATTATATTACTAAGGGAAGAAATTTGTTTTGATAAAGTTTTGCTGAAAATACACAATAAGAAGTTACCAGTCAAAGAAAAGTTTGGATAAATTTAGAACTAATTAAAGGTTTCTGGACAAAATAAACTTTAAACTAATTGATACGACTTTTCTCGTTTCATGTAAAATAGAAACATCATCATCATTCTTTATTTATTTTCCCTCAGAGGATTCATCAAACAATATCAACTCACACAAGACAATTAATTAAGTACAAATACAAGGTTGTTACATTTATTTAACTTATAACAACGTAGATATATAGCATGAAAACATGTTATTTTTTAAGTTATGTTCATGTAAAACCAGCCCAAAAAAATAAGGTACATGCATAAATGAAATAATAACTATTATCGTGATCATAGTTTTTAAAAGCCTCTTTTTCCATAATTTTTGTTGCCTATAAATAAATAAAAATGTCTTTATTTAGCAAGCGTTTTTCAGATAAAATATTTTAATTTTTCAAAACAACTCTTGTCCTTAATACTAATAAACTATTCATAAAAACTAACTATAAATCAATATTTAAAGAATATATGAAAACAATGTAAAACAATCCATACCAACAATCTATTTAACAATCTTAAAATAATAAAAAAATTACAACAAACATTACTAAAAATAACCAGAATCTGCAATACTAGGACTAGACTAATTAACAATAAAAACATACATTTACTTGAGATACAACTACTTTTATTAAACAAATATTCCTTTAACTTTTTTTTTAAGTGTTCAAAGAGTTATCCCTTATTACTTGATCGGGGAGAGCATTATACATGGTAGGGCCGAAGTATGAGAAGGAGCGCCTCCCCACTTCATGTCTGACTCTAGGAAAGTGCAACAACTTGTCCTGCCTCGTGCTGCGGACAGAGACATCTCGACGAGAGAGAAGTTTCTCACACAGGTACTCAGGCTGGCCGTGCTCTATAGCTTTACGTATCAGGCTGCAGTTAAGGTATATAGAATTATCTTTAATTTGCATAATGTTTGCAACGTTTCTGTAAGGAGGTATGTGATTTCTTTTCGTGCAATTATGAATAAATATAAGTCATGTATTTTGTAGTCGTTGGATTTAATTTAGGTCGCCTTTTGTAATGCTATTTCCGTATGCTGGAAGACAATGATGAAAAATTGACAATACCAAGGCCCTTACTAGTTTTATTTTGGCGTTCTCAGGTAAAATTCCTTTCAAACAATACTTTCTTTCCAGGCATCTGGAAAGTATCCTGTAGCTAGTGACTGGTTTATCAAATGAGTAATTGCTGAAAGACAGTACGTACTCATTTATTTAATCATGAAAATATTCATACCATCATTTCCCTTTGCTATTGAGCTTTGAGCCTAATGATATTAATGGTGACAAGGTTTTTTCCCCCTTATATGGCCTGAGAAAGAAAGGAGTACCGAATAAAAATGTCTCATCGTTAAACAAATTCAACTGTACTTACAGTTTTCTTCTTTTGTTTAGTTATGATATTAATTTTATCGTAATTATGAGTCATTTTAGTTACCAGTCATTTTAACTGCGTTTTTTTTCCTTAGAAGTAGGCCATATGAGGTTAAAGAACTTGCTGATAGGCCACTTATGCCAACCTGATGAAAGTTCTTTTTCTTTCATAATCACTACTACCTACTTCAAAATTGTATTTGTAGCTGTAATGTCAATAATATAAGTCAATAGTAATATGAAGCAATATATCCGTACCAATGACAACGAATCAGCACTCAAGTAGCAAATACACTACAGTGTAAAGTTTCAATTATGATCAAAATCAATACCTACACATATAGAAGCATCAATCATGTGTTTATAAACTTTGGATAGTAATAATAATATTAACAATTGGTTTATGTATAAATTGATTAAACACTTTTTCGTTGTAACCACAAAAAAATCTGTTTTCTGTAGTTAAAATATTAAGTACATTAAGTTAAACTCATTCATAACAACAATAGTAAATAACGTTGGTTTTTCCCGAATCAGTCAATTTATGGTTACCAAAATGACTTAATGCTATGGTTGTTTATGTTTACAAAATTCCTTAAATTTATACCTAACAAAATATTTTCTCCTTATTTAAAATATTCAATATATTGAATTTATGTTACAAAACATTTTAAAATACTCGTAAATCGAGAATATAGCAAAGTAGCTTTACACATTGTTTCTTACAATAAATATTATTATTCCATAATTTACTTGGTCAATTTTGATTATACGTGATTACGTTTGTAATATCATAACTATCTAAGTTTTTAACAGGATACACTTATAATTTAAATAATTTATCATTTCAGATTTCTAACCGATGTAGAACTCCCAATCAGAGCCTTATCAATGTAGAACAAAATCCTAAAATAGTTTCGTTATTATAGGAAATAAAAATAGTACTGTGCAAATTGTATAGCAGAAAAAAGATAATTTCCCAAAATTTGTTATTATGAGTAAATAAACAATTTCAAACTATATTCAACGCCAAACGTTTTATCTTCACAGTAATTCTCACTCCTAATGCCAAGCTCCAACAAAGAGGGAGTTTGCAGAAAGTTTGATCTTTGTGAAGTGAAAACATATTTGAAGTGAAGCCAAATTTTATCAGCCTAAGTTCACTTTACTCTTGTTTCAATAGCTTGAGAACGTTGTCATTATCTAACCCCTTTAAAGCTTAGATATTCAATTGGAGAACATACAACGTTAAACTTCTCTAACTCAGCGTTAGCCTCAATAAATGTATTATCACCAGAGCTTTAAAAAACAGAATAAATCAACTATGGCTCATAAAAGAAAGGTTAGTCCAATCTTCTTGTTAGACTCCTATTTTTAGCGTTAGAAATAATTATATAACTCATATCTCATATTTAAAATTATTTAAGGCTTACTCATTTGCAAACGTGATAGTTTCTTTGGTACGTAAATTCCAATCGATAGTGGATTGGCCATCATTTAAATGATTTTCAGTCAAACAAACACTTTACAATGGAAAATAATAAGAAACTCTAAAACAAATTAAACTGTGAAAATCTAAATATTGTTTAAAATTACGCTGCATGTATTTACTAAGCAATTTTTAATAATTGCTTAAGTCGAATAGGTAATCAATCCGAAGAGGCTTTTAGATCCTCCTTGAATCAAATTATTTGGTGTGTTAAAGTGTTTTATGAATATTACAATGAAATGTAAAATACCATTTTAGGAAATTAGCTAAAGATGCTTTTTAACGTCAAAATATGGTGATTCTATATTAATTTCTTGGTGAGTTTCAAACAAGTGTTACGCAAAACTTATTATAAATCTGAAATTGGAGACTTTTTAAATATAGCTTTTGTTTAAAGCGGACACAATATTTTTGGAGTCAGTAACTCTAATTTTCATCTCGAATGATGTAATTCATGTTTTGATATTTATAGAAGTAATTTTTCTGGCAAATAAAATATGAAATCTTATCATGTTATAGAGCCATTATGCCTAATCATGTATAAAGATACGAGTCATCTTGCAAGTATTTGTAGGATTAACATGTAAATATAAAATATGTTTAGAGTAAAATTAAAAAATAATCATTACTCCTGTAAACTAGATAGATTAAAAAAGGAATTGATTATAAATAATCATGTTAATTTTTATATTTTATCCCTAGACCAATGGCCAACCATACTTAATGTTCAACTGTTTATAAATATTTTAAATGCCATTAAATACATGAAACTGTTTGCAGCAACGAATGAAAATCCTTTGGATCTCATAATATTTCGCAAACGTGGAAATACACGGGAACTGAATTTACACATTGAATTTTCAACAATCCTGTAATGCCTTTACGGTAAGTTATAAACAATTAAATATTTAGCTCAGAGAGCTTTCTAACATTGTACAGGCTGTAACTGATTTATGCTTATAAGTTGCATTAAATTGCATTTACCGATTCTACTGATATAAAAATATAAGTTTTTTACTGTAAATATCTTGGAACTTTAATTAGATTCTAAGGATAAAAATTTTTTCCATGGTAAGCTTTTCAACTTAAACATTTTCTTAGGTATACATAAAATATTTTCATTATAGAGTAATACATATAAACCTTTTCTGAAACCTACAATGTTTAACCAATTTATGCATGTACCATTTTGGCACCTCGTCGTAGATTATTTAAGCTATCGTATACTCCAGGTGTATTGGAAAATATATTGAGAGAAAACTGAATTAGATAGTATGACGTCAAAAACTTATCCTTCGATCGCCGTCCCAGTCCTCTCGTTACAACGTGAGATCCAGCTCCTTAATCCAAGAAATCACTGCTGAGGTTTCGAGTCAAGCTGACCCACCTAGCTCGTAAAGCTCGATCGTTACTACTTCTGTAAGTTTCAGCCGTTCATTTTTAATAGAATTGGTTATACGAATTCGATCAAAATTCGAAAAGACCAATTTTTGAAGATATATTAGTTGCTGGAATCTTTAAAAATCACTTACTTAGATCTAAGCTTACATATATTTGATTCCATGATAACTATCGTAGTTTGAAACACAAGTTTAACACCAGAACACTTACACAGCTTGTGCATGAAATAGATTGAGAAGTTTAAACTGCAATTTATAGTAATTTAAGAATACCATTGATTCATGTAACCAACAACTTATACTTTTTCCTAAAAAGAACCATTAATTATATCAAAGAAAAAAATACACAAAACATGTTAGAGACATTTCAAGTTGTTTGGATATATATAAATATATATAAACTTATTCATTATCCTTCATAAATTTTAAAACCAAATTTTAGTATTTTCGAGTATATTTCACTGTCCAATCCAGTTTATATTATTTGCAGTCGTAATATTTCATGATTAGTATTGAAACAACATTTGTTTCCTTTGTAGCAACCTTTGTAGGAGCAATCAAATTAAGAGACCAAGTTTCTATTGTGACTCGTAACGAAAAGGTAAAACCTTGAACAAATAAGACTATATTAGAATAGATTCTCTATTGTGCAGTGGAACCCCGCCCATTGAGTTTTCCAACAATGTATTGTGAGTGAACCCCTTTACCAAGCATCTTTACTTGTTTGGTTTTCTTTATTTGTATTCACGATTGATCAAACGAGCTGATATGATCTTTCAAAAGAAGATGTAAAACAAATAGACGTGAATTTTATTCAGAGCTGGAATTTCATTTCAGTTTATACCCTTTTCAAGATACCAATTAGATATAAATATAAAAGATTTTAGACTGATTGTCTCATAATTTAATTTGTTCTCTGGATCACCCGTTTCAATTAATTCAATTTCACCGCATGTTATGTCAACATTCGTATTTATTAAATAAAATAAAAATTTACTCTTCAAATAATACAGTATTTTTCATTTTGCCTTTTAGCTCAATTATCAATTATTTAAGGTGGGGACGCCACTATGTGCGTATTTTAACCCAAATATGAGTGAAGGATGAGTGTAGGATGAGTGGCGTGATCTTGTAGTCTTGTAGTCTCCCTTCCATATCGTTTATTAATTTTTAGTTAGTCTTCAATTTAAATAATAGTTATGTCTACTACCTTACAAAGTCGTATATATGGCAAGTCTTCTTTATTCCACTCAAACTCGTCTGTGAAAATAAACCCAAAAAGCATAAATAAATTATAATAATAAGTTAACAAAATAAAATTTGCTGATCTCTAAAACAATTTGGAACATGAACAACTTATTTGCGAAAAGAAAAGATTTGCATAAGTGACTTACACGATTTCAAATAAAATACTATTCATGACAATTTACATATAGTTTAAGACTAGTTTTACAATGAACCTTTTGGCTTGGGAATTATACATCTAACAATAAAATAAATTAAATAAAGATACTTACATTGTAGATATGTAGATTTTTTGTGACTAATTTAAGCTTTTGATGACGATATCTGTCTCAAGCCATAGTAAAGCAGAAAAAAAATTTTTGTTTCTCATTCTAAAGAAGACAAGGCTAGATTTGTAATTTTTTTACATTTTGAAAAACCTGCACCTGCGGTCTATCGAGATCATAAAAACGTAGACTAAATATTTTAGAGGATTTTCATTTTTCATATATTCTTCTAATAAAATCATCACCAATTGGTTATTTCCCATATAAAAGTTTGTTCGATTACAAGTGTTTGTGCCTGAAGACCTTAAGCGTTTGTTATAAACAATGTATTAATATATGTATGATGTATAAATAACTAGGTTTTAATAGCCCTGTGATCCTTTAGAAGTAGTTTAGCTACCATGTTAACAAGCAAGTGAAGCCTTACCATGGTGGCTCAACTACTTCGAAATACATTCATTTTCATTTCTTTATCACTCTTTTTAGTTACACACATGTCTCTTCCACAACTGCAGTACTTTCTCTGGCTGAAGAGGATTCAGTTCTAAAACAACCTCAGTCCAACGATGTGCTCGTTGTCTCAGTCCAGTAGGGATTTGATTTAGTTCTCTGGACTGAAAAGTCACAAAGAGGAGGAATTGCTTTTAAAAAATCTTATTGGGTGACCGGTTACAACGGCTGTAATACGCTATACATTCAAAAAGCTAATTGTCAAATACCAAAATTTCATAGCTTATCGTTCGCTATCCATTTTCAACTAATGATAATCACTCAAATCATATATTTTTAGTAGTAAGTACATTTAATTAGAGTCCTAAGATTAAGGCTCCTATTGTTATAACGAACTAATATGATGGAATAATTAAATATTAATAAGGAAATAATTGGGCCTTAATTTTTAATAAACCTTATAATTAATACTAATTATTAATTGGTGTAGATTCGCATCAAGGTACAATATTTTAAGTAATATAATTTGCAGTGCCTTTCGTCGTAAATTTTTAGGACGGCGTGTATTTTATCTATATAAATAGGCTATTACTCTTAAGTTTGGACATACTAAGTAGAAACAATTTTTTCTTTGTCCTCTTAGGAATGATTAAGTATAGAAGTTGGCAAAGTTCACTGCAGCATAAAATGTGATGTCATAGTGATTGCCACGATTATACAGGGTGATTTGTACTCAGTGTGACAAAATTTTTTTGGTGTAAGTACAAAGTAAATGAAGTGTGATGATGCATATCAAATGTTCCAAGTCTAAAAATTAGCTTCCCAAAAAATTATTTTATGTTTTTCAAAAAAAACCATGTTTTTTAAACTTAATACAGCGATTTCTCAATTACCTGTATATGGATTTGAGTAGATAATGTCATTTTCGTGTTCTACATTAAATTTTGAACAAGAATAATGGAAAATGACGGAGGATCAGTTGTAAAAACTCCATTGTAAATAGATTCAAAGATAAAAAATAAGATATTTGATAAAAATTTTAAAAACAATGGTCTATTGCATTTTTCACACCCTGTATACAAGAAAGTGTCGGAATATGTTAAAAACTGCGCCATTTTATGAGCTTTCCAACCATATGCTACACTATTGAGGTTTAGATATTTTTTTGTTTGTTTTAGTGGTTTGAATACCGGAAAACAGGGAACTTTTTTACTGTTTTTACTGTTCAAGCTGAAACAAAAATACAACTTTTGCTTAATACATGCCGACTTTCTGTGTTTTAAATGTTAAAGACACCATGCTTTGTAGTCTTCAAACCATTAAAGCATACATAAGCAGACATTAACCTCAATAGTGTAGCATATCGTTGGAAAGCTTATAAAACGGCGCAGTTTTTAACATATTCCGACACTTTCTTGTATACAGGGTGTGAAAAATGCAATAGACCATTGTTTTTAAAATTTTTATCAAACATCTTAATTTTTATATTTGAATCTATTTACAATGGAGTTTTTACAACTGATCCTCCGCCATTTTCCATTATTCTTGTTCAAAATTTAATGTAGAACACGAAAATGACATTATCTACTCAAATCCATATACAGGGAATTGAGAAATCGCTGTATTAAGTTTAAAAGCATGGTTATTCTTGAAAAACATAAAATAAATTTTTGGGACGCTAATTTTGAGACTTGGAACATTTTATATGCATCATCACACTTCATTTACTTTGTACTTACATCAAAAAAATTTTGTCACACTGAGTACAAATCACCCTGTATAAGTGGGGGATTTCAAAATGTAAAGTCTCATGTAGAAAAGTGTGAATTTATGTTCAAATAATGAAAAGCGTTTTACAATGCTTCTAAATGACGCAACTTTTACAGCAGAACTTTAAATAATGTAAAAATAATAGAGTGTATATGGATATAGCCTTGCTACGGATTTCAATAATAAAAGCTTGCCAAAATCAATTTTTTTTTAAATACTTTTCAGTATGGTTATTAAATCCCGTTTTTATTAACGTAGTCAATTGCTCTTTACTTAAAAGTGATCTTTAATGATCTTTAAATAATGTAAAAATAATAGCTGATATGGTTATAGCTTTGCTGTGGTTTTTAATAATAAAAGCTTACCAATAGCAGTTTTTTTATTAAATACATTTCATTATAGTTATTAAATCCCGTTTTTACCAACGTAATCAATAGCTATTTGCTTAAAATTGATATCTTGATTAGTACAATGTCATTTTAATTAATAATAACTATTAATATAAGGCATTTGAACAACTAATTTTTTTACCAGGAATACAAAATAGTGACAAGTATAATTTCCTGAATTTCCATATTCGAACCATGCATATATTTCTTTCATGTTGGGATAAAGTTTCTTTTGCTTTCATCAGTCCCGTACTCTGGGTAAAAGTATCAGAAATGTATAAAGCATGATCAGTTTGTCTGATGCTCCGGTTTTGTCCGCACCAATAATTTCTCAAAGGGCGTACGACGTATCTTTTACCTTGAAAATGTAATACGTTTCTTTCATCTGAAAGCTTATATATCCATTTGTACACGATGGAAACCAATATATTGGTAGGGGATAGTTGCGTACGAAAGTTCACAGAAATGTATATTTTATCTACTTTACCTAAGTAGATTATATTATATGTTTTTGTTCAACCAACATGGTTACTTGGCAACAAAATATGGCCAATGTTAAAGATTTTTGACTTTCAATTTAATTTTCGTACTAGTTAGATTTCTGTTGGCAATTTTAACTGCTGTAAACATGTTTTTAGGCCAGAAATAAATTATTTACAACATTTGAAGGAAATTGTCGAAGCCGTTTACGAGATCTTTGTGAAAGCATATATACAATTACACATTGCTCATATAAGAGTACATAATTAATTTGTTTTCATTCAAACCTGTGAAAAAACTTTACAGAACTTCTCCCATATCTTATGTTAATACATTTAGTAATTATTCTTGTTTAAGTACCTTAATTTGTAAATATAGAATAGTTTCCCATCAATTCTTTGAAAACTTGCGGAATCCAAAAGTTTTACACCTTCCAAAGTTAACAAATCCTCAAAGTATTTTAAGTTCAGATATGCTTCAACTTTTATGACTTTTTCCCCCAATTTATAAAAAATGTGACGTCTTTCAAGGAAATCGTATCTTCTTTGTGTCTAATGCAAAAATATTTTTCTGAAATAATTATCGAGTGAAAGTAATTATATGGCGTAAAAGTATTACGCTTTTACTTAAATTTAATTATTTCAACAGATCCTACGTCAGGTGGTTTTTAAATGGATAGTATATGTTCACTACATCTTACAATTTATATTTTAAGTATCATCAAACCTTTTAGTAAAATGGGTGACCCTTTTCATCTACGGTTTTTTAATAACTTGTGCGACTTGATTTCCAGTTTTCAACAATTTCAGTATTATAATGTTTTACTGTAATCATAATAATGTATCCAATTTCACCAGGGACAAAATTCCGATTGACAAATCTGCGCAAATGTAGGGAAACTATATGAACATTATATATTTTTTAGTTGACTTTATTCTTTCAAATGCAGCGTAGGTTCATATAAAGTTTTTTTTTAACCAAACGAGTAACATAAAAACATTTAGCACCGAATAAAATATGAAACAAACTGAAATATGTTAGTAAAAAAAAAAACATATATCAATACGAGGACAGGGTTGTAATTAATTGTATGGCTATGAAATATATCATTGGACATGAGATCTTTATATAGTATCACGATTGGTTTGTTCAAATGTGAGGTCGGGTGTATCAAACTCAGCAAATGTATCGGGTATTTATAACGTTGAAGCAAATGTTTACCATTGTACTACCAATATTTGTATTCCCCAGAAACGCCGTTCCCATTTATATAGCATTTGGTTTTATATCCCTGTTAGAGGTTTCACAAATAATCATACTTGTTTTTTTTTTTATGTATTGCTATTTTCAGCGTTTAACATGCGAATAGATATGCGTACATCATAATATAGCCAAAGTTCTAAGTTTACAAGTTAGTTTACATTACACATATCTTTCAGTTTCAGTTCGCTAGATGTTATTCCTAGTGGGTATGAAAAATAATTTTTAAATCCATCAGTTCTTCTGGTAATAGAACCACGATATTGGTTTCGACAATAATGGAAAATACGTTAAAATATAGTAAAATCAATAACACTTCCGCCAGCCATGCACAATATTGTCGGCTGTTCTGGGAATTGAGTTTATTTACATTTTTGTGACATGATATTTTACACAAGAGTTGTTCCTTATTTTGATTTAGTATCTACAGTAATTTACGTTTTCCTTTTAGAATAGATTACCAAAAACACAACTACTGCTGAGTTTCAAATCTAATATTCGTATGCGTGCACGATAATGTTATGATAATGTAACAATCTTATGCGATGTATCTAACAAACTTGTTTACTTATCTATGGCTCATATTTTCAAAATATTACCTAAACAAATATTTCATTATACCATTATTACGATAAAAGTAATAACAATACATTTAAGAAACTTCTCTATTTATAATACTGTATTCACTAGAAGAAGTCACGTAGACGAAGACGGCCGAGAGAAAAGCTAAAGAAAAAAAACAGAGTCAAGTGAAGATAGACCATATACTAATAAAGATAGAAAATCACACTTTATTCAGTAAGTTAAGGAAGTATAAGTAAGTGGTAGTAAAAGTAAGTCCATCGATTTAAAAAAGTTAAAATCCCACCTAGTGTTTTTAACGGAGCGTTTTCCTATGGCAAACGTTATTAAATGTTATTACATTATTCGGAATCATCTTCGGCTGCTCTTAAGCCAGTTTGTTAAAGTTCATATTTTAACTCAACGTGCCATAAGGTGCGCGTAATAAAAGTGCAGGTTACGATTTTTCGGGGAAATGAATTGCGAAAGTTTCGATCACAGGTGGTTTTACTTTGCAAATCTTTATCAATTTCAGAGTTGGATGAAATTTGTTTGTAAACTGATTGAAACTTTTCAAATTTTTACTTGTATTAAAAGTTAACATTAAGCATCTTGTTAACGAAAGTTAAACACAATATGTCACTTTCCTGCATTTGGTGTAGGATAATTTCCGTTCGCCATTCATTTATAGAAGGATATGTCAAAAATGGGGTTTGGACTAGGGCAATATTGATAGTATGGCATAACACTCAACTGTTAATTTATCACTGCATCAAGCCTTTCTATAAAACCATGATTGGAATATTTATTTGTAATTGCACTAAATACTTCAAAGAAACTTACATACAATCAAGTATCTTACTTGTATGACGTGTATACATTTTATATCATAATGGAAAGGGAATAATACTATTAAAACGTAACAATATATAATTACACTATAAGGCTAAATGAATACGGGATTTTATTTAGCCAATCTCTTATAAAGTGGTTTTAAGTGAATTGGCAGTTTAATTGCCTTGATATTTCATTAAGATTGGGATAACATTTAACTGTAATAGTATAAATCTTTTGAAAGTAGAAGTTTATAATTACAGTAGGCCTATATTTAGAGATAAGATCGTTTTAACCTTATGAGTTACTTCATATTAAACATTTAAATAAAATGGTTAAAACAGAACAAACCAAACACTTCCTGATACCTTAACTAGGGCCAGTATATGTTTTCAGCCCCAGGAAAGTGATGGTCCATAACAGCAATAAAGGAGTGCTAGGCAGTTAGTTTGTATAATCACCGCCACTGCCACTGAGCGCTACTGTCACCATCCATAAAAGTATTTTGAATGCCAAACAACTATACACTACTTGTGGCAATTTAAATCTGGATATATAAAATGTATCTAATAGTTATAAAATAGAGCCTACATTAGAAATTAATATGTATAAAATAAACCTTAAATATTGGTCTTTTATTAGGAATTAGGTTGGTTTCGACAGAGTTTCTTTCATAATTGTGGAGGGAAACTACTTTTTAGAACTCTGTAAATATAAGAACTTTTAATAATTACAAAGTACGAAAATATTTCAAATTCTCCGTAAATAAACACCATTAGACAGATTTTTTTAACCACTATGAATGTCTATTTGTGTTTTTTTTTTTTTATCAACGCTTCGTGGACGAAAATTAAAATAAAACTATATTAATTCAAGGAATTAGGTAAAATATTAGCCCATGTGAGGAGGAGATGAAATAGTTATTTATTTCAAAGAGTACTACAAGACCATGTTTAAGACCAAGGATGAAATGGAAAGGCCAATTAATGAAATGAAGTTCCAGACTGAAGTTTACATTAGAATAAGTTACAGGTGATAGAAAAAAAAGATTTGCGATGCTTTGCACAGAGGTAGGTATGGACTGGAAAGTGGTATGTCGCTAGTTAAAACAAGTGTGAAAGTCAACTCCCGAATTCCCGTTGGCTCTTGAAAAATTATGACTTAATATTTTAACCAGTTCATATTTAAAACTCGTTCAACTACCGTTTAAATTGACTGCATGATCTACATGCATAGGGTAGGCCACTTAGCTAGTATGTTTAAGACCTATCAACAAATCATTTCAATAAGTTACATCTATCACGAATAAAGAACGGAAATAAACAATCATATTATATACGTTAATACGAGATCGTAAGGACAAACGGTACATATCTATTGTAAGATAAGAGCTTTATTACCTAGCGTAAAGTATCGTTTGTACGGCTTTTTCAAAATTTAAACCCTAAGACAGTTGTAAGAAATTGATACAGGCAGTTAGTTACAACAGCTAGAAGACAATTAAATTTAGTTATCTTTATTTAATGTCTTTATTTAAGTCTTTATTTAATGGTAAAACATTTTCATAATATTTTTTAATAAAACCATGAGAAAGATAACGTAGAGTGATCTTTTTATTTAATAAAGATTATTTTTTTTAAAAGGGTCTATTGAAAGAAGTAAGTGGCATATATTTGGTTAAAAAACAACATCAGAGGTTAAGATTGTTTATGTGTACATTATCTTTAAATAAAAATTATGTGCGTGGGAATTTAAAAAACAACAAGAGGCTACGACCAATATAATGTTTTAGAAAAATACTAACAACATTATTAATTT
Organism: Macrosteles quadrilineatus; assembly: GCF_028750875.1. Taxonomy (NCBI): domain Eukaryota; kingdom Metazoa; phylum Arthropoda; class Insecta; order Hemiptera; family Cicadellidae; genus Macrosteles; species Macrosteles quadrilineatus. Next base: position 15,869 of record NW_026543123.1, on the reverse strand, counting down.
ATTTATATTCTAATGGTATTATTTGTACTAAACCATAAAAAAGTTATCAAACAATGCAGGGATGTATAGGTAATAACCTCCGAAAAAAAGTTACCCTAATTTTTGTGTTACTATCAACACAACTTTAATTACTTTAATAAGAAAACTTTTATAGTGAAATTGAAACCAGTTTGGAAACTGATCCTTATGATTTTCAGCCGGTTTTTAATGTATATTGTTGACTGGCTACTTTGTTACTCGTGTTTAAATTTATTAACGAAGTAGTACGTATTTCATAACGTCAAAATGTCCAATAACAGCTCCTCTCTCTTCTCAGATGTTTTTCGATTGAAACATCTTAACCGTTTTCAAAATGTTTAATAGCCTCTATAGCTATTATTTTGTTTATAAAATAACGTCTTTAAACATTGTTACATTCTTTGGTTTGAATCGTAAAAATATTACTCTATTAATTTAATTTGGATGGATAAACGTCTTTTAATCTAAGCTTAACTAACAGGGTCGTTCCTATGACAGATTTGTAAAAAGGTAGTTCGCAGATGAATAATTTTATGAATTATGTTTTAAGTAAACTGATGTTGGCATCACACACGTTTCTTTTTAAACGTTTAATTATGTTGGATGTTTAAATCCGTAGTCATCAATAATAATAGCTCAAAAACAAAAGTAATAAAAGCCAACAAATGTATTTAGATCTAATCGTAAAAGCATAAGACACTTTTGATTGTCAACACAAATCAATATGATTTTAAGATGATACAAAAGATATTACGTTTCGAGATGTTTTTAATAAACCTGTCACTATTTTGTTCCTAGATATATTTACACTGGCATTTCTTAAACGCGATTTCAATTATCGAAATAATGCTTAGGTTCACAATTATTTTATAGTGAATTTTTCATTTATAAATATGATGGTAAACTGCAACGGAAAAGAAATGAGTAACAGGATTTCAGCAAATTGAGTTATCCATCTCTCTGACTGACAGGCTCTAATATATACTGTAAACTTAATACAGTACTTCATCACAATCAAATATCATTCAACTTTATTTCCATCGTGTAGTAAATCTCCTTAATAATTAATTGTATGTCAATTCACAAATGATGAAATACTGCTGACTTATTGTTGAAGGTTTCGTTAATCGTTGACCTTTTTATTCCCAATACAGTTAAACTGGGTTTTAACCAGACTTAAATCAATTAAGTTAAATTTTGGACTAAAATAAATATTAAGTATACACTGTACTGAAACACTACTTGATACGTAAATGTAAGTGTGTAATTTATAAAGACCGTATTACTAAGGAGGTGAGGAAACTCCAACAATTCTCAATGGGAGGTTTTCATCAGAAGGGTCGTCTTACTTAAGATGCTACCTCCCGTGTGTCGAGAGGTGTCTTGATCTTTGTAATTTAATAAACTAAATTTCAACTTCAAATCAGAAATCCGTTTATCTAATACTTCTATGTTGTTTATTTTGTACTGAAATAGTCAATTCGTAATAAAAAAAGGAATAGCGTGTCACAACTAAAATAAATATACTATATGACAGATAACTTTTTTTGACACATATACTGTATATAGATTTTTCATGTTGTGTTGACTCTTTATGTAAGGGCTTATCTTTACAGTAAAATGTAGGACTACGTGTAGAGGAGCGTGTTGTGTGACCTTAAATATGATTTTTCAAGTACCTATAACCAGCAAGTGAAGCATTCAATTATTTTACCGATCATTTAAACATCGAAATTATAAAGATAGATTATAAATCTAGAATGGTGACTGTTATCAGTTATTTTGATAATAAAAAAAAAATTATTTGTACAATATATATCAAAATAAGATAAATTTAATTGAGTTAGAAACCCTATATTTAACGTACCTCTCTTGTAAGCATTTACCTAACATCTCTGCTTGAGACAGAACCCCCTCCAGACACGAGAAAGACATGTCTTTGATCACATAACAGCTTCAAGTCATTCCTGGTTTGCTAGACACATTTCAACTAATCTAACGCTGACATGAAATATACCATTCGCATATGTTATACAATTCTAACAGATTTTAAAATAAGCTATGTGAAACATAGGTTCTGTTTAGTTCCTACAGGATAGTTTCTTAAAGCGTAATACGTTAGAACAATTTTATGAAAAATAATATTTCCTCAAGTCTAAAGGATTTAAATATCCTAAGCAAGTCTGTCATGGCAATTTAAATTAGGGGATTTATAAATGAATTTAGCCCTAGCTAACTCTAGAATAGTATTTTTTAATCACATTATTTAACATTTGTAGTGGTGTAAGTTATAGCTATCGTAGTAAGAACAAAGCAAACGGTAAATACAAGGAGATCTTAATCACGAGAGCTGCAATCACCAACTTGTAATCTAGTTCCCATCAAGACGTTCTTGTTTGTGTAACAGAATTGACTTGTTCTGAACAGGTGATAATATTTTTAAGGGGTAAATTAGCATTTTAAAATAAAACGCAAGCAAGAGAAACTCCAATTAAACTTCTTATTCTAATATAATCATATGACATTGGTTTTACGTATACGCAAAAACATAATAATAATTACCGTTACTTTTTCTGATGAGAATTCTACTGACAACGCAACTGTCCATATGGCTACACACTTGAACAAAGGCAAAAATGTCAAACCAGATTGCTCTAAGTTTAATTTACCTTTTTCTACAGTTACCTGACACGCAATGTAGCTAATTGGTACATTCACTTAATTTTGCCGCAGACATTTTTCTTTTGCGACACTCATTTTTTGCCACACTGCAGTGTTTCAAACAAACAACACAAAACAGTGTACATTTATTAGGCACGTGATACGTGTACGCTTCAAAATACGTTGGAAACCTATATAAGTTGCTACAACTACTATCAGCTAGTGCAGCGTTACCCATTTCGTCCAACGCTTGGATTTAACCTAACCTAAAAACGTGTTGTATAGTGTTTGAAAGACTTATTATTTGTATGATTTCTAGTAATGGTAGGAAAAAATAAAGTGTAACACGAGCGCAAAGTTCCACTTCGCACACTAGTTACACAAATAACAAAAGCAGAGTTTTGTTGTCAAACTGAAAATGATTAACCAGTATATAAAAAAAAATAGTTGTTAACTTTGCATGCTTAATAATCCTGGACGTGAGAATGAAAGACGAAAATCAACACGACTGATTTCATCAACATTGTCACCAGGCTTGCATTATAGTTATGGCTGTTCTGGGAATTAATCTATTCACATTCCAGTGACATGTCAAACAGCGTTTTCACTCCAATTATATACATTGTGTTTAATTATGTATCTAACTGACGTTTGCTTCTTGGCAATCAATTACCAACACTACCAATTAGTTACATGGACATTAATTCAAATGGTTATGTTATATTGCATGATGACGTAGACGAGTTTCATTCTACGATAGAACAAGTCAAGTCTAGTTTAAAGTTCAACTTAAGGCTACTTGTCTTTTGGTTCTCACATTTTAAAAACCAGATTACGTTTTCCTGGGAAAAAGTTTATTGATCACACTTTGGTTTACCTTGAATCTCGTTATCAATTTCAAAGCGTTCGATAAAATTGGTTTGCAAATTCAGTTAAACTTTTCTCATTTGAACTTGACTTTAATGTTTTACGTTAGGCATCTTGTTAGCGAAAGTTAAACACAATATGTAACCTTTCCATACTTTTTGAAATAACATCCATTTTTCATTCTTACACAATTTCATGCCAGAAGATGAATTGACATACCGGAGAGAAAATGTCTCCTTTAAAATGGAGTTTGGACTGGTGCAAAGTCGTTAGTATAATAAAACACTTAACTCAACATTTATCATTGTAGCAAGATTTTCGATAAAGTTGTGAACAGAGCTTTTGCATTGTTATCGTACTAAAAAAGGGGAAACACACAACTAGATAAATAAACTAAACACTTCTTTTTTGTTAGATGTATGTTGTATAGTTTTTATTCATAATGGAAATACATTTTAAACATCATGTTGCATTTATAATTTTCATATAATTGTCAAAAGGTATTTGGTAAAATGTAGCTTATTATAATTACATGACGTGTTAAAACATGAGTAAAGTAAAAGATCATTGCAATGAATATAACTGACTTATTGTAGGAAAATGCGTCAAAAGTGCCAATCTATTAATAACCATTTGAGGAAGGGTGTTTAATGATAGTATTAGCTGATATATTAAAAAAATACTTTTTTGTGTGAATTCTAAGGCTAGCATTCAAACAATACACATTTTTTTCAAAGTAGTAATCAGCTAATTAGCAACACTCGCTTGAATACACAGTGTTACCTGAAAAATGCTTACTTTCTTATAATCATAAACCATTTTAACATGTGATTTCTGTAGAGACTATTCAGATGGATAAGTTTGGTTTAATTTAAGAATTTCCGTTAGGTTTTTAGTTTGGTCCCCACTTTGGTTTCATTTAACTCAGCAACCAAACCTATTCAGTTAAGATTTACTGATGTTAAGGTTATGATGTTAGTAGTGGAGAACTACCGGTTTTACCCCACTTTAGACACGTTTTTCCCATGTTATTCTTATGGGGATTATTTTTGGCCACCAAATCTAAAATCCTGATCTTTGCCTGCAAATCCCTATAAAAATTGTCAAACCTTATTTCTTAGTTATTCCCCATAAATATAATCGATATTAAGCAAAAAAAAAAAAATCATTTATTGACCCATGTATGTGTATATGTATAGTAGTATAGTTTGTCGGTGCCGTTTTTTGTGGTGCGAGGTTTTTGGGCCAACTCCTCCCCCCCTCACCCCTCACCCCCTCACCACTCCCCTCTGCCCCATGCACAATTGCTAGTACATCTATCATTCCCCTTTCCAGTTGATATATTATATTTCTATTTCAAAATCATGTATGTGCGTGGTTTGCACACGAACTCGGCTCATGGCGTGGGCACGCTCCGGGCTCCTGCTTCTTGCCTCTAGTGGTGACGTGGTGAAAATGTCACTCCCTTGGGCTTGCTCCTTGCTAGTCTTGGATCTGTTGAAGTAATTTTTAATTTCTAGCTGAAAATTTTTAAAATTTCCAAAATTTTGAAATTTTCGAAAAGTCTATAAATAGAAGTGGCACAAATTTTTTTTGTTATATATAAAAATGAGGCCCACCTGTCAACACTGCTCTGTGTCGCTCTCCACCAAAAGTAACCTGATTCGCCACTACAAGGTAATTCATCAAATGAATGTATGTAAAGTTTGTAATTTAATCTGTGATGGTAACATTGCTCTAAAATCACATATATTACAAAGTCACAAGAGTTGTAGTTTTTGTAAGAAAAATATTGTTGGACATTTTAGAAGACATGTAAATTCTTGCAACAAATGTCCATACATGATGATTAAATTTGTTGGTGAATCGATTAGAGCTGAACTTGAAAATAATCTCAAGTCTTGTCCTCTGCCGATAAAATGGACGTTAGTTAGGAGAATCAAATTTATAAAATATTCAATGGATCAAAATGGAAAATTAGTTAATGAGAAAGATTGTATTGCGGATTTTAGAAGCCTTACTATCTTAACTATTGAGAAGAGAGATTTAAAGCCTCAAATTGAAAATGCACTTTTAAAGATTGATGCTTCCATACACAAATATCAAGCCCAAGACAGTGGATGGATATATGACCATACTAAATATTGGCAGTTGCACGTTTACAAGTATAAACCCCTAACTCCAAAGTCATATATCCCCACACCAAAAAGTATTCAATCAAAACATGCTGTTTTAAATATAAAGAATTATGATAATAAATGCTTTCTTTGGTCGATTTTAGCAGCTTTACATCCAAGGAACTCTAATGAACATGCTGAAAGGGTTTCTAATTATGTACCCTATGAAAGTCAGTTAAATATGGCAAATATAAAATATCCAGTAAAAATATCTGATATAGATAAATTTGAAACACAGAATAATATAAGTGTTAATGTATTTGGGGTTGAATATGATAAATTTATACATCCATTAAGAACAACTAAACTGAATACTAGTAATACTCATGTAGATCTATTGTTATTACAAGAAGGTCGTAAATCACATTACTGTTTAATTCGTGATTTTGATAGGTTAATGTTCCACTCTACAAAAGATGACCATAAAAAGCATTTTTGCAAGTTGTGTTTGCAACATTTTTACACTAATGATATATTAGAACGTCATACAATATATTGTAAAAACTTTGATGCTCAACGAGTGGAAATGTCTAAACAAGATACATTACAATTTAAAAATTATAAATATCAACTTAAAGCCCCATATGTAATTTATGCAGATTTTGAATGCTTTATAAACTCTAATATACATATTCCATCGGGATTTGCATTTGTCGTAGTAAAAGATTCAAAAATTATTTCTGAAGAGTTGTACAGTGGCACAAATGTTATGGATGTGTTTTTTGAAAGATTATTTCAGACTTATGATTATATTAAAAATCAAATGGCAATATATATTCCTCTTCAAATGACCCCTGAGCAAGAGGTATCTTTCCAAAACTCAACACATTGTCATATTTGTGAAAAGCCCCTATATTTTGATAGGGTGAGAGATCATTGCCATTCCTCTGGCCAATACCGTGGAGCTGCCCACAATGATTGTAATTTAAATTATAAAGTAACAAAGAAAATACCAGTATTCTTCCATAACTTGAAAAATTATGATGGTCACATAATAATGCAACATTTGGGAAAGTTTAATAAACGTAAATTAAATTGTATAGCTAAAGATATGGAAAAATATATATCATTCTCTGTTGATGATTTAGTATTTTTAGATTCATACAACTGTCTGTCCCTTCCATTATATAAATTGGCTTCCAATTTGAACACATTTAGATTCATACAAAATCCACTACTACAACGTAAAGGTGTATATCCCTATGAATATATGACGGGACCAGATAAGTTCGCAGAGTCTCTACCCCCAATTGAAACATTTTACAGTTCTATAACTAAAGAACATATCTCTCCCAATGAATACGAACATGCTAAAAATGTATGGACCCATTTTAATATAAATAATTTACAAGAATATCATGATTTATATCTTAAAACAGATGTATTGCTACTGGCTGATGTGTTTGAGACATTTAGAGACCTGTGTTTAAAAGATTACAAACTTGACCCTGTACATATGTATTCACTTCCTGGACTTACATGGGAGGCCTGTCTTAGAATGACAGGAATAAAATTACAATTATTCAAAGATATTGACATGCATTTGTTCATAGAAAGTGCGATTCGAGGAGGAGTCAGTATGATTTCTACACGTTACGCTAAAGCAAATAATAGATATATGGGTGAACACTATGATCCCAATCAAGAGAGTGTCTATTTAATATATTTAGATTGTAACTCGCTATACTCAACAGCGATGTGCGAGCAGCTACCTATGGATGGATTTTGTTGGACGAATGAGATAGACTACAAATATAATCAAAATGATGAGTTTGGATACATTTTAGAAGTTGATTTAAAATATGATAAAAGCTTACATGATTTACATAATGACTATCCATTAGCACCAGAGAAAATGAATTTCAAATTAATGCCAAATTTAAATGACAAAACTAAATATATTTTACATTATAAAGCATTACAAAAATATGAGGAATTTTGTTTGATTGTAACAAAATACCATAGAATTTTAAAATTTAGACAGTCTAAATGGCTTGCGCCCTATATTAATTTTAATATTGAAAAACGCAAATGTGCTAAAACTGATTTCGAAAAAGACTTTTATAAATTGTTAAATAATAGTCTCTTTGGTCGAACAATCATGAATCAACGCAAGTTTCGTGATATATATCTCAAGGATGAGTCACTATTAACAAAATATGTCACTAATCCAAGGTTTGACTGTAGCAAAAAGTTTGATAACAATTTACATGCTATACATTTAAATAAATTAGTTGTAAAGTTTAATAAACCAATATATTTAGGAATGACGATTTTGGATATCAGTAAAGTAATAATGTATGATTTCCACTATAATTATATGTCAAAATTTAAGAATAAAAGATTTCTAATGACAGATACAGATTCATTAATGTATGCTATAGTTACAGAGGACTTTTACAAGGAAATAGAATGTGACTTACACTATTTTGATACCTCTGGATATAGTAAAGACCATTTCTTATACTCTGATAAAAATAAAAAAGTCACTGGAAAGTTTAAAGATGAATTAGGTGGTCATATTATGTATGAATATTGTGGTTTAAGACCAAAGTTATATTCTTACATTCCTCTAAAATGGTTATATGAAGAAGACAAGCAAGCTTTAGAGGTGAAGAAAGCTAAAGGAGCTGATGGTGCCACTGTTAAACATCTCCTTAGACATCAACATTATTTGAACTGTCTTGCAACTGGGCAAGATTACTATGAGAATGTGACAAGAATTAAATCTACAAATCATCATCTTCAAACCTTGACCATGAATAAGAAAGTACTATCGTTTGACGATGACAAGAGGTTTATTCTTGAAGATGGCATCAATACTCTTGCGTTTGGTCATTATAAAATTGATGTTTAAAATGTGTAGATATATAATAAATGCAAATGTTAAAAAAAATCTTTCATTTATTTACCCTTACCATCCTCTTGATAGAATTGGTCAAACATAAATCTATATTTGCCATTATTCTTTGGCCTTTCTTTGTCTATTACGAAAAAGCCATATTTAGTTTTATCCCAACATTGATGACAGAGATTTTTAAATTGGTCAAATGAAAAGTCATTACCAACATGATTGTGATATACATGTTTTAAATTTAAATCATCTTGTTTGAATAATATTAGGAAATTTACATTATCACGTAAATGTTTGTGTACTTTGCTGTAAGATTGACACAAGTAAAAACAGTTAATATTTTTATGTCGACCCATTGAGAAAAATTGTGTAATATTTGGACTATTTATGTCATCAAATACAACAACTGACTGTGATTTTACATCATTTGGTGTGATTTCACAGTCAGTAAACGTGTGTAATTTCACTTCATCACACAAACTTAATATTTCAATTATTTTTTTATATTTTTCTTGTTCTAACGATTTGGATATTAAATATAAGTTTGTAAATTTTAATCCTTCCTTTCTTACAATTAAGTTATAAATTACAACCGTCTTCCCACTTCCACTTGGACCGCAAATAACACATCGAATATTGGTAGGAAATAGACCCAACTTCTTTGGTATATTTTCCTTAGTATTTACTATTTTAAATTTGTGTTTTTGTTGAATAAAAGACATTTTTTATATAATAAAAATGGTAAAAAATGTTAATAAGAAAACATGTAAAAAGGGCAAAGGTTTATTCCTAAAGCCTTACAGGGGTCGAGGGTTATTGAATACTCTTATAAATAACCTTCCATTCCCACTTCACATACCATCATATCGGTACTGTGGACCTGGAACGAATATACGTGAGAATCTAGCTAAAAATGTACCTCCAAAAAATAAACTAGACTCTTATTGTAAAGAGCATGACATATTCTACATGAATAATCCCGATACCGCTGCTCGGAACAAAGCAGACATGAGATTAGCAGACTTAGCTTGGACTAGAGTTACAGCCAATGATGCAAGTCTTGCTGAAAAAGCTGCTGCTTATGCAGTGACAAATTTGATGAGGGCAAAAGCAAAAATGGGAATGGGATTAAAATTTAATAAAAAAGATGGACAACTACCAGCTGTTAGAGGCCGCAAAAGACGTGCCTCACTTCAGAGGGGTGTACCTAAAAAGCGAGCTAAAAAATCTAACACCAAGAGTAAAAGAGTGCGGAATAGTTAATTTAGACAGTTCATCTGGCACACATTGGACAGCATATCGTAAAAATAAAGATATTGTAATTTATTTTGACCCATTTGGAATCCAACCTCCAAAAGAAGTAATTAAATATTTTGAGGGATATAAAATATTCTATACAACTGATCAAATACAAGATTTAAATAGTTCTATTTGTGGAATTTTATGTTTATCATTCATAAAAAATATTTCTTTATAAAAATGGATTCATTTACTATAACATTTTCGGGTACAGAGCCAGAGCTAAAGTCAGTGTTCTTTCCTCCCATAGAATTAAATGATGATTATGTAATTGGATTAGTAGATTTTCAAAGTTATAATTCTATATTTAATGTGAAAAAACCTCTAAATACTTTAACATATTACAAAGTAGAGAAAATAACATTACCAAAAGGAGATATCTCAGTTGATGATTTAAACCAGTTATTAAATGGCAAACTTAAAGTTATAGTAGATAAAAATGGAGAAGCATTAATTAATACTAAATCCAAACTTTTATTCAAAGGGCTTATTCCAAAATTAAATCAACTAAAGGCAAAAAATTAACCATTAGTGAAGGTGATGATGTTTTCTATTATGACCACAATGCTCCAGTTACAATAGAAATTTCTGAAGGAACATATGAGGTGGTTGAGCTTGCAAAGGAAATTCAAAAGCAAGTCCCAGACTTTTTCCTTACAGCTAATAATAAAACTATGAAAGCGACACTACTTTCTAGCCACGTGTTTGATTTTACAAAACCATGTTTAGGGTCTGTTTTATTGGGATTTAAAGGTGTTTCTACTCCTGGTGTTCAGTTTGAATCTACAAATAAAATAAACATTAATAATGTAAATGTGATTAGAGTAAAATGTAATATTGCAAACGGGTCCTATTTAAATGGCAACAAATCACACACCATACATAGCTTTTATCCAGAAGCTCCTCCTGGCTACAAAATTATTGAAGTTCCAAGAAATATTATATATTTTCCTGTAAATAAGAGAAGTTTAGATGTTGTCAGTATTACATTTGCCGATCAGCATGACAAGGCAATTGACTTTAACGGAGAAGAAACTACAATTACTTGTCATATAAAAAAGATATGAGAATTTATAAGAATTTATCTATAAGTGTACAAAATGCTAGGTTCCTAAAGTCAATAGGACTAAAGTTAAAATTTTCTATTAATAAAAATGGAAGATTTTCTAGACGTTACAGGGAAATCCCAATTCGACGATAGTGTGGTTAAAATTACAAATCACTCCTATGTTCCCCACAACACTTTAGCAATAAATAATTCTGATGAAATTCGAATATGTATTAATAATCAAGATTTGCTAACTCTCCCATGTAGAAGTTATCTGTATATTAAGGGAGAAATTGAAAATCATGATAAAGGTCATTTTATAAATAATGCATTTGCGTTCTTATTTGATGAAATTAGATACGAAGTCGCAGGTAAAGAAATAGACATTGTAAGAAACCCAGGAATTTCTAGTCTTATGAAAATATTGAGCTCTTACAATAAAACTACTAAATTGTCAAATGTAGCATTTGATTCTGACACGAATTTAAAAGAGTTCCATAAAGGTGGCAAGTTTAGTACTTGTTTACCATTAGAACTGTTAATGGGTGTATTCGAGGATTTTAATAAGGTATTAGTAAATGTCAAACAAGAATTGGTGTTGAAAAGATCCAAAAATGATTTGAATTGTATATTAACAACCACTAGTGCTCCAGCCAGTGGCACTGCTGATACGATTCCCAAAATTACACTTAACTCAATTCAATGGGTCATGCCACATGTGATACCATCAGATGGAGAGAAGTTACAATTACAAAAGATGTTATTGCAAAATAAAAATTTGCAAATTGCATTTAGAAGTTTAGAGTTGCATGAACTTCCATCATATCCCAATACCACAAGACATACATGGTCAGTAAAGACGTCTTCAAGTTTGGAGAAGCCTAGGTATATTATATTTGGTTTCCAAACAGCTAGGGATAATAGTGCACGAAAAAGAACTGATGAATTTGATCACTGTAAATTAAAAAATCTCAAAGTATTTCTAAACTCTGAATATTATCCTTATAGTGATTTGAATCTCGACTTTGAAAATGGAGATGTCTCTAAAGCTTATGAGATGTTTATGAGGTTTAGAGAGACTTACTATAATACTATCCCAGATCCTATGATTAGTAGGGCTGAGTTTATGAAGAAATATCCACTAATTGTAATAGATTGTTCTAGACAGAACGAAACATTGAAGGAAGGAATTGTTGATATTAAATTAGAGATTGAAACTGCAGAAAATGTACCAGCAAATACATCTGCATATTGTTTGATAATACATGATAAAGTGTTTGAGTACAATCCTTTGTCAAATGAGATAAATAAAATGTAAATAAAAGATGAAAAATATTCAACAAGAATTGGTTGACTCTGCAAATCAAATAAGAGAGAAATATAGAGCTTTAAAACGTGGCAAGTTTCTAGAGGCTGAAGAGAGGTTCCAAACATTCCAACCTTTAATAGAGCCATTACAAGAATTAAAGAAAATCACATCAGAGAGGCCTCGAATGGAGATACTCCCAATGACTCCATCTAGAATATCAATGATACCAAAATTACAACCATTACAACCATTACAACCATCCACTCCACAGAAATTATATTTTGGTCTTTTAGCATCAGACTATTTAGGAAATTACTCAGTAAAAGTAGTATGACAGACACTACATATGGTATTAGACGAGAAGCAAATACATTTTTTATTGGAAATAAGGAAGTTGATATTGCCAATGATGATGTTACAGTTGCAAATAAAACCTACAAGGGGACAAAAGGTTTATGGGAATTGTTAACGTTAAAAGAACCTGAGAACTATACTCCGGCTGATTTGCAAAATTATAAAGAAATTTTGGAAGCTACAAATGGACATTTAAAGAGTTACAAAGATGGTGCACCAATTTCAAGTAATAGACATACTAAATATCTTAATATAATCAAACCTCTATTTAAATCTGTTGGTGAAGGTTTGAGACAAGTGACTGGTAATAAAATAGACTATATTTATTGGGATGATCCTAATGAGCTTGTAGATAGGTTAAGACTTCTTTGGCTAAGTCGCCAAGCTGGTAACTCAGGAGTGGATAATGAAATAGATTCCATTATTGAGGAATTGAGAGAAAGTGGAATTATTTATTAAATAAAAATATGTTTATAGATAAATTTTATCGTTTATATAATCCATATAAAAAGCCTGCAGAACCCAGGGTGGCAACCATGAGTAGTGAACCTACTTTAAATTTACAAGACGATAGTTGGAATTGTTTAAACCGTAAAATTGGTAATGTTAAAGATGGGGAGTTTGTAGATGATGTATCAACTTTGGGACAGACATTACTAGAAAAGGTGATGTCTTTTTACAAGGTAAAACTAAATATGAGTTTTTAGAATCTAAGAATAAAAATTGGAATGCTAAAAAACAGAAAATTACTAATGTGAAAAAGGGTGAAAGTTTAGATGATGTGCCCACTTTACAACAGACTTTAATACGAACAGATGGTGGTACATTTGTACAAGACAATAATAATTATGAATTTTTAGAATCAGAGAATGGTGTTTGGAATGCTAAGAAACGGAAAATTACTAATGTAGAAAAGGGTGAGAGTTTAGATGATGTGCCCACTTTACAACAGACTTTAATACGAAAAGAAGATGGTAAATTTATACAAGATGATAATAATTATGAATTTTTAGAATCAGAGAATGGTGTTTGGAATGCTAAGAAACAGAAACTTAGCAATTTGATAGACGGTACAGATAGTAAAGATGCTGTGAATGTTTCACAAGTTCCAAAAATGGAAGCAGGCTATTGGAGTTTTTATAATAAAAGGTTAGTACGTGTTAAACCTGCCATTGATGAAACTGACTGTGTTATAAAAGAACAGACTATAACTTTTGATAAAAAAGAAAAATGTTGGGATGCCAAAAAACAATTTATAAGGAATCTACCAGAGGGAGAACATTCGGATGATATTTGTCTAATGTCACAAGCTATGCATTACGATGGATCAAAATTTGTATATGGAGAAAAAATTTTTAATTTGATGGAATATAATCCTGATTTATTAGTTGCTGACCCCACATCTTTGAGTGGATTTAAGTATATAGATAATAGACCATATGTACCAGAAAACTATGTATTTAAAAGAATGGAAGATAATCTATTGATTGGGGCTAATGGTGATGTATTTAGAGTTACAGGAAAGGATGATGTTATAAAAAATGAATGAAATTGCATACGAACTTCATAAGCCTGCAAGAAAGAATTTCATTAGAAGGTCTTTTAAAGTATTGGGTATAAACGAAACCATACAAATAGATTTAATTGATATGCAAAACTATGCTAGAGAGAATTCTGGCAATAAATATATTTTAACTTTAATAGATACATTTTCTAAAAAAGCTTATGCTGCTCCACTAAAGAATAAGACAGGGTTGGTGGTTACAGAAGCCATTAAAACCATTCTACCAAAGGGGGTTAAAAACATTCAATCCGACAATGGAAAAGAATTTTTAATCAATATTTTAGCAAACTAATGAAAAAATTAAATATTAATCACTATCACACATTTTCTACAACTAAGGCTGCAATTGTGGAGAGGTTTCAGAGAACTTTAAAGAATTGGTTATATAGAGAATTTAGTGCTCAGGGGAGTTATAAATGGTTGGATTTACTTCCAAAGTTAATTCGAAAATATAATAATAAAGTGCATAGATCTATAGGTATGAAGCCTAACCAAGTGAATATTAAGAACAGTAAATATGTGCATGAGAGGTTGACTTCTAAAGTAGTGCAAGTTAAAAAGCCAAGATATAAGGTAGGTGATAGCGTGAGAATTTCCAAATATAAACATGTGTTTAGTAAAGGATATACCCCAAATTGGACAGGGGAACTATTTACAATAGTAGAAGTTAAGAATACAAAGCCTGTGACTTATATCTTGAAAGATGAAAATGGTAATATAATCAGAGGAGGCTTCTATACAGAGGAGTTGTTAAAGACCAAATATAAAGACATGTATTTAGTAGAAAAGGTAATTAGGAGAAAAGGTGATTTATTGTATGTCAAATGGCTTGGGTTCCCAAGTAGCCAGAATTCATGGATTTCCACTAAGGATACCATTTCACAGCCCCACCACTAGAGGCAAGAAGCAGGAGCCCGGAGCGTGCCCACGCCATGAGCGAGTTCGTGTGCAAACCACGCACATACATGATTTTGAAATAGAAATATAATATATCAACTGGAAAGGGGAATGATAGATGTACTAGCAATTGTGCATGGGGCAGAGGGGAGTGGTGAGGGGGTGAGGGGTGAGGGGGGGGAGGAGTTGGCCCAAAAACCTCGCACCACAAAAAACGGCACCGACAAACTATACTACTATACATATACACATACATGGGTCAATAAATGATTTTTTTTTATTTTTGCTTAATATCGATTATATTTATGGGGAATAACTAAGAAATAAGGTTTGACAATTTTTATAGGGATTTGCAGGCAAAGATCAGGATTTTAGATTTGGTGGCCAAAAATAATCCCCATAAGAATAACATGGGAAAAACGTGTCTAAAGTGGGGTAAAACCGGTAGTTCTCCACTACTGATGTTTCATTTGACTTTTTAGTTCTTCCTATATTCTGATTTCATTTCAACATTTAGTAAAATCACTATCAAGTTGTTTTTTAATGTTATTGTAATAGTATTGGTTTATACATATAACCATATTCGATGTATACTTAAAAAAAATAAACCTATAAACCATCCATACCCGACAAGAGAAACTCCCTACCCAATACCTAACCAAGCCCAGTAGATGTTTAAAGTCTTCACACAAGTAATGGTCCATAACAGCAATAACGGAGTGCTTTAGGCAGTTATTTTGTATAATCACCACCGCCACCACCGAGCACCACCGTCGCCGTCAAACTACATCCTTAATGAGTGCCAAACAACCATTACACTG